>NC_025693.1:8793240-8795228 GCF_000633955.1 Camelina sativa
AAAAAATCTTTAAAGAGTTGTTCCATTGAGTCATGAAGGAAGTACCTGATGAATGTATAAGTAACGCAACATCTCTTTCCGATGCTCTAGAGAGAAGATTTGATCCAGATGGCCAGTGATATACAAGCATATGACCTAATATTATTTTTTTCATCATTGGTTATATTCTTGCCTTCTATTTTAAAATATAGTTTTAGTTAAGATGATACTAAAGTATGCAACTCACAAAGGGGGCGTTGAAGAACATACAACCAGCGTTTTCAGCAGGCCAATGTCCATCATCAGACTGCAACGCTGCCATATAAAGTATTCCTCTTCTCAGAGCCGTCCTTGCGTCTTCGAATGTTATTTTCTCCGCGTTCTCTATCTTCACTCGCGGGATCGTCTGTTCGAACTTTTTTTCCCTAAGAAACTTTAAAACAAAAAGCAAAATTTATTAACGTATATACCTGGTATAATTTTTGCTTACCGAAATAAATATTTTTACCTGCATACGCCATAGGAGATCCGCGTTGGCCTTGTATAGTGACCTATTTTCTGAGAAATTCTTTCGAGCCTGTTCAACCTCAGAGAGTTCCTCTGGAGAGCCTGCTTCGGCATCNCATTTTGGTTTGTAAGGATTAATCTTAATTATCTAAAATAATTTAAAGAGCTATATAATTAACCTTTATTAACTCCATACCAAAAAAAAAAAATAATAATTAATTATCTCATATGCATTATATATGTGACTAATTAAAATGTTACCTTGGCGCATGCATGTCGAGCTTGGCTCCAATCAATTTCATTATACGCCTCAGGGTAAAGCTCTTCGCGAAGCTGTAGAATGAGAGGTGTAGGTGTAGCTACAAATTTTTTACCATACAAATAGGACATTGCCATGAAAGTATCCCGCAAGTAAATCCAGAGAGTGCCTGCATGTAACGTGTATATGAAAAAAAATTAAAGAGCTAAACAAAACTAAATTGTAAAATTAATTTTTTAAAGCATAATTTAAGGCCATCATCAGTATGTAGTTTTCAAATGCAAACCTCCGTTAACAGAAAAATAAGAAGGTAAGAACCAGAACTCTGGCAGTATGGGCCTGCAACCAGACCATTCATACACTCCAAGAACCTAATAATATGAACAGAAGAAATAGTTAGGGGCAAAGCACTAGCAAATTAAGATGATGATCTAAAGAGAGTCGTATCTTTAGTTGGTCATTATATACGAGACATCATACATACCGAAAGCCAAGCTTTTCCGAACAATGGCGTATAGGTCGCACCACCATGGTCAATGATCCATTTACGAGCCCTCGCACACGCACTTGTTTTACCATCATAATCAGGGTCTACTCCAAAGATTCTTAGGCAGATGTAGTTGATGACCGTGCAGAACATAAAACTGTGGCTTTCAACGTCTATTCCCCACCCACCATCCTCGTTCTTGATGTTAAGAATTTATCCAAAAATAATACAATTGATTCATTTTGTAGTCACTTATAATCTTGTTATATTTTTTTAGATAATTTTTTTTGTTTATTTCGTACATAATTTTTTTTTCTTCTTTCGTACGTATAATAAACAAAGCTATCCATTAGTTTACATTAAAAATTTGAAATAATGCATTTTGCCAAAACGGTTTTTGTTAGGACTTAGGACTAAGGAAGGTACATGTCACGCGGCACAAATCCTTAAATTGTCAGACTTTTTCGTATGTATATTAGGTGTGATTTGGGTAATCTTTTCTCGCAGGGGTAAAGAGTCTATACTGCCAATTAGGTTATTATATTAATCAACATTATTTGTATCAAATAATAATAAATATATAAATTTTCTATTGTTTGTACAACAAATTTTATATTACTAAAGCCTTTTATCATTTAAAACTGCGTAAAACTGTTTGTATGCGTTTGGTAAGAATAGAAATCATTTTACACGACCAGTTCTACACACATCATTATTGCTTACTTACTAATCTTATATAATTTGGAAGATTAAAAA
>NC_025693.1:8796770-8805492 GCF_000633955.1 Camelina sativa
TCTTTCGAGCCTGTTCAACCTCAGAGAGTTCCTCTGGAGAGCCTGCTTCGGCATCAAACTCCCATATCTGCCTTCCTACGTAGTTGTTGATGGTGGTCGAGTGAGGGTCATCTCCTGCCTTAGCTCCGATCCTCAGCCTCCACATTTTTTTTTTATCAATTCTGCTAGACAGAAGAAGTTCATATCTTTCATAATATTTTATTTACTATCAACAAATTTCCTTTGTGTATCGAAAATTTCAAACGTATTGTTTTTCCAATTAGGTGAAACAATTCACCGAAATTTTTATTTCTGAATAAACAAATCTTATATTAAAACAATCAACTCCAGATATCTTACCCTGATGGCTTCGACTAAAGAGCTTTTAAGTAACTTTAAAGTGAGCACCGGCTTGTCCTCTTTGAATCTCTTAGAATGGAATACTAAGTAACACACATATGTATCCATTTATATAACAAATTTTGCTCTAAACACACGCAGGGCTGTCAAGAAAAATTCACCCGACTATTTTATTATAATGATATTATAGTTTTCTATATGATAACAAGGATAATGCATTTAAAATTTGGAAGAGATATATATTATTATTGGAGACACATAAACAAATAATGTTATTAAAACACATGCAACTTCTGCTAAGTGCTAACAACCATGTGATTAGCTACCAGTCTAACTAGTGTTATATATTTTACTTCTTGTCTTTTATATCATAGACGTTTATAATTTAAAGAGTCAGGTCAGACTTTTCTTATATTTGTTATGTTTTTTCTTCAAAACAGTGTATTTTTGTTTTTGATTTTTTTTCTTATTATTAAGGACTGAGTTTACATATAATAAAACAATTCTTGAAGAAAATAAGAAGTTTTGTTTTGAATCAAATCTATGATCAAATACTTCAACTGTACATGTCAGCAGAACCGGTCACAAGGCCAAGCAAGCAAATCATATACATGTTATAAGAGCAGCAGCTAATCATGTAGCCTCGTGGAACTCCGGGCCAGTTCTGCTTGCTATACAAAGGTGTGGTTTGTTGACAGTTGTTCCAAAGTTGTATTAAGCTCCATAAACCATTTTTGTGTCATTCTTATCGATTGACTTGATCCGAAAATTTGCTTTATATTCTTGTTTAATATCGTTCTTATTTTCCGCTTTGCTGAAGAGTCTGGTTAGAACGATATTACTAAAAAAACGTTACTTTTAAAAAAATTTACACCTTTCGTATACTATTGTTTTTTACAGTTTTGCACACTCTTTTGTAGCCTGGCTATTACAGTCTGCCAAAAAACTTGTATAATTTTATGTTATCAGTCGGGCTAATATGCTTAAGAAACATCAAATTATCGTAAGTATTTTATTTGATAATAGATTTTGGGTCAAATATGATCATATACTCCCATTATTGGAGAGATGCATAAACAAATTTTAAATGATTATTGTATGACGAAACAATGTCATAAAAAAACGTTAAGTAAATAACATGCAACTTCAGCTAATCTATCTAGCACACGACTAGCTGTCATAAAAAATATTTATATTAATTTACAACATTTAAATAATTGTGGTTGGCGGTGGAACGAATCGAGATAACACCATAATAAATTTCCAACAAGAACAAAAAAATGAAAGAGA
The DNA here is from genome assembly GCF_000633955.1 of Camelina sativa. Lineage (NCBI taxonomy): Eukaryota > Viridiplantae > Streptophyta > Magnoliopsida > Brassicales > Brassicaceae > Camelina > Camelina sativa. Next base: position 8,798,400 of record NC_025693.1, read on the forward strand.
TAAAATCACAAAATCATAGAAAATCCGATTTTTAAAATTTTGCCCACGAAACAAAACGAGCATATAATAAATTCTGACTATAATTTATGATAAAACAGTAGAATGTTGATGAGAGAGTTTTTGATGGGAAAAATAGTATCTATTCTCATAGCCATAAGCTTTTGGGTTACATATATATGTTATATAGTAAAATGGTTTGCTAAACAAAGATAGAACTAATTTTTTATATATCAATATAATAAATATTAGAATCTGAACTTGATATAGAAAAATTTAGTTCTATCTTTGTTTAGCAAACCATTTTACTAAATAAAATGTGATTAAGACCCATATTAGAGCACGGCTTGAAATTCATTTTATTTATATCATAATTTTAGAATAAAATATAATTTATATGATTATTTTTAAAAGTTTTTTTGGATAAAACATTATGCAATAAAATCATAAACTAAATATGATGGTATGAAAAAGACCTATTTTGTAAGTTTTATATTGTTAATTTTGTAACTTTATGTATGAGAAATGATTATGTTTGTTGTTTGTTTTTATTTTAATTTTTGAACATGTTTGGTAAAAGTTTTTTAATATGACCCTTGCTTAGGTAAAATTTTATTTTTAACTGCACAATAAGATCTCATAAATCACGATTAGGTGTGATAAATTGCCAAGATTTTATTCTTCTTTATGTGTAACAGTATATTTTTACGCCTAACAATATACATTTTGTAACAATACATGGAATACTAAAAATTTTATTTTGTAAATTGTATAAATCATTGGAATATTCTCTTTAAGAGGATTATTTGAGATTTTCTTAATTTATAACCTCTTTTTGTAACCAACCTATATTTAATCTATTATCTATTTTGTAATCAATTTATAAAAATTATATATTCTACAAAAAAAAGTGGTGTACTTCCCTTTTATTATATAGGAGATTTTTATTATATAGGAGATGTGAAATTGGACTCTTGTCCACTGAATTGGTGGAAGCGGCTGAGCAAAAATCGTGACTTTGCCATAAGATGATGGGGAGTTGTTTTGTTTTTTCTTTTTAATTATAGAAGATCAACAAAAATAAAAATTTGAAAACAAAAGCTTTTTAATTTGAAAATTTCTTTTTTTTTTTTAAATCACTAATAATATACGTGAAGAAAAAGTAGTTTAATGGCTTATATTTAAAGGTTTATGATGAATTTGGAAGCACTTGAATTAACAAAAAAAACATTAAATGGTTTAAAGAAATTAACATGAAAAGGGTTTGATTGCTAGATCAAACCTCAAGAGCAAACATGCTCTGATACCATGCAGAACATGAGTTTCCAGCTCAAAAGTCAAAATCAATTAGCAACGAATGGATTGATCCTTTTTTCCTATCGAATGTGGAATATTGTAATCCTTAATATGTCTCTTCGAGATGATAAATCTTTCAACTAATGATCTCAGTATTTTTAAGCATGAATTAGTAGATTAACTTTGTATAGAGCCGATTATGTTTAATTTTCTGATACCATATAAAATGTTGATAAAAATTTGTGATGGGAAGAATTAGTATTTAGTATTTACTCTCATAACCATAAGCTTCGGGTTCTTAAACTAAAATAAATTTAAGATTTTGCATATTAATATAATCAATAATACAATATCTTCATACTAACTTGTGGATCTTTTAGAACCTTTTAAAAAAGAAAAAAAGATAGTTAGTTACATGGAGTATTGTTCAATACATGGCCACACATCCCAACTTTAAAAATGTATTGCCAACTACACAAAGTATATGTATTGCATGGTCATATATACCAACTATATGATGACATGTGCTTAACATCACAACCATCTTATTCCGGTATACCGTTCATCAGAATCCGGGGTTGACCAGTATTAACCGGTGTTGACCAATAAAATATGCAATTTTTTTTTGTTTTTGATATTAGAAACCAAAAAAAAATTTAGTTAAATTATTTACGAATCATTTATAGTGTTTTATAATGTAAAACATATATGGATCCAAAATAAAGATATATTGTATATAATTCCATTAATTTAGTCTTATGATAGTTATCTTTTTCAATTTTAAAACTTAACTAAAATTGAAATAAAAATCATTCATAAGATATTAAAACTTAAATTCAAACCAGATAATCTTGTTATAATAAATCAAATAAGAAAACTATTTATTTTAACTTTATTAATTTAAAAACATCAACTTCTTACTTAATTTATCTTAATACAAAATTAATATTATTTAATATTCTCAACCACAAAAAATATTTCTACAACAAAAATACTTAGAACCAAACACAATACATATCAAAATCATTAGAATTATTGAAAAATGTTATATACTCATGGTAAAATAAAAATTTTAATATCTGAAAAAATTATTAACAATTTTTCATTTCACTTTTATTACTTTTTGCAATACAAAAATATATTATATATCTGTTAATTCATCCAGTCTTATAATAGTTAGTTTTTTTTTCTATTGCAATTAAAAACATCAACTTATTATTTGATTTATTTAAATACAATGTTTTTTGTTATTTAATAAAAGAAATATATTTGATTGTAAACAACAAAAACACACAATATTTATTTTTAATATATAGAAGATCCAAAAAATTGAGTTTGCAAAACAATATATTTGACTGTAGAAATATTAATATATACATATATAATTAATATATATATATATATGAATTCAAAATAATTATTAATAATTTTTATTAACTATTAGTTTAGCTTCAAAATTAAAATTACTAATTATAAGAATGGATACATTAAAGATGTAAACAATTTTTTTTTTTGGTTTCTAATATTAAAAACAAAAAAATATTGCATATTTTTATCGGTCAACATCGGTCAACATCGGTCAACGCCGGTCAATACTGGTTAACATCGGATTCTGATGAACGGTGTACCGGAATAAGATGGTTGTGATGTTGAGCACATGTCATCATATAGTTGGTATATGTGACCATGCAATACATATTCTTCGTGTAGTTGACAATACATTTTTAAAGTTGGGAGGCCATGTATTGAACAATATTTTATGTAGCTGAATATCTTTTTTCTTAAAAATCAACAAATCCCAACCATAACAGAATTGGTATAGAAAGCATTAAAACTTCCGGTCATCGATCAATACAATTGTCACAAGTCATAATCTTGTTAATAAGTAACTTTAAAACTAAACTTTATATAATAAAGATTTGGTTGTATCGAATGATTATTAGAAAATATAGCATTCTCCTATGTCTTTGAAAAATATCATGTTGTATGGTCAATCTGGAAAGATAGGAAGAAAAGATGTGGTTGTATTGAATCGAGGGTTCAAAATAAGATACATCGGAAATTGACTTAACCGGTCAGTTTTAAAAGCTTTGTTTTCTGTGGGCCAAAAGTTTTTGACTTTGGAGCAATCTTATTCTACTCATGAGAGCTGATGATATTAAAGAAATGCATGATTATATAATTATAAAATAAGAAAATCAGCCAAATTCAACTAAATTGATGTGACAACCCGTCATGTGGACTTTACTAGCCTCCCGCTAGCTGCTCCAACGGACTGTCCGTAGATCCTATTAGCCTTCCGCTAGCCGTTCCAACGGACTCTAAGCTGGTTCTGCAGAGCATCGATCATAACCCATTACTGTGGAAATCCACATCCACCAGTAGGTTATTGGTGCGCCAGACGTTCCTTGAATCCTGGTCCCCACCCTTTAACAACATTCCCACCGGATAAGCTGTCACCAATTGAACTGCAGAAATAGTTACATCGACAAAATCTATAATTATTATTAATTACTATATACTGTAATTTTTTACGGCAAAGATAATTACAGTATATGATTATAAATACTCAATATACTTATTAGTTATTAATATTTCCAATAAATATAGAAGAGAGTTGATGTCCAAAGTTTCCATGCCCAACACGTTTTATATTTTTTTATACCTGTAATTAAATTAATATATAGTACTGCATGAATCATGATTGATTCACGTGAAGACGAGATTTTCTTAGTAATTAATATATACAAGATATTACGTTTGACGGTGTGACTCGTTTTATAGTTATAGTATATAATTTTAATTAAATTAATAGTTATATGGTTTAGTACGCCACTGATTGTATCACGCCATGCTGAAACATATGCAAAACATTATCACGCCGTCCCAAGTCCCAACCATTAGAAATAATTCGCAGAGTATCAATGGAAGATTAGGGAATCATTTAGCACTGAAACGAATAATCGATTAGGGAATCATTTAGGATTGGGGAATCAAATGGTATCATTTGGCAAGATATAAAACTTTAAAACACTAAACAATTATTAAAATTTATTAAATCAACGCAACTGTTCAAGTTCGATCTGCTCACAAGATATCTTAAAATCAATAAACGAAGTAGAGTTAATCATCTGTGTTTTTACTGGTGTTTATAAGTTAAACAACCTATCAAGTTTTTACATTGGGAACTGTAGTTAGATGAAATACCTATTTGTTTGAATCATAATCTAACAGTAGTAATTCATCAACCTCTTTGAAATCCTAAAACGTAACAGATAAATAAAGAAATACTAGAAGATACCATGAGCTTAAAGCACAGAATAACATTTTTTAAACAATTTATAATATAATAATAAAAATTATTATTATATTTTTTTTTAAAAGTATTTTGTTTGAAATAATATTTATTTTTAATTGTTTTATAAATCTATATTTGTCTTTTTAAATATTAATTATTTTTAAATATTATAATATTTTATTTTTGATGTATATTATAATTGTTTGTTTGTTGTATTTGCATAAATATTTTGTGAAATATGAAGTAGTAATTTAATATTATAATTATAAAAAATAAAATTTATTAATTTATTAACTATATAAATTTAGTTTCTTAGTGTTTTTTTATTTTTACTTAATTAAATTTATTTAATTAATATTAATTAAATGTTTTAAATGGAAATTGAATGTAATTTTTTACACATTTTAAGGTTAGTTTTATAATCGTACTTCCCAATTAATATAGTAGGATATATAAGGAAATTATTGCCAATACTGCAATAATAAGTTTATTTTTATATTTAACACGTTATCTTTAAAGTTTTTAAAATAGCATTATATTTTTAATTTACCTTTAAAATCAAATCTCAATTTTAAAATTTGAAACAATGCTATTTTTAGTATATAATATTTAAAAATTAATTTCATAGAAAGATACTCAAGTTACACTAATAAATTAATAGAACACAATCTAACTAGAACGATTGATGATGATGGTTGTTTTCTGGTTTTTCCTAATGACGACGAAAATGTAAATAAAAGCAAGTAAAATCGATATAAATTCAGAGATTAAAAGCATTGGACATTTTGTTTTAATGGATTCTTCAAACATGTTTACTAAATACTATGCATTATAATTAGATCTGATATGTTCACGACACTTTATTACTCAAAGAATCCCAGGTTACGACGATTCCGTTTTCCAAACAAGTTCAGGGAATAGAATTAGACCAACTCTAATCCATCTCCATTTCCATCTGCATAATAGAGTTTGGAGTCAATTTTGCTCCAATCCATCTTCATTTTCATCTCCAAAATAGAGATCTTTATTTTTTTCTCTATATTTGGAGATATTTTTTTTTTCTTTACAGTACAATTTGGAGATTTCTATTTTTTTCTTCAAAATGGAGTAGGGTCAGGCCCGTCTTAGGGGGGTGGCAGGGTAGGCATTTTCCAAGGGCCCAAGCCAAATTTATAAAAATCCTTAATAAAAAAGGCCGAAAAAAATAGCAAAAACAAAAATTTTAATGTGTAAAAGGCACAAAAAAATTTGCCTAAGGCTTTAGAAAATGCTGAGACGGGCCTGAGTAGGGTTGGAGTAAAACCCAACTCTATAATAGAATTACTCCATTTGAAGAAAAAAATGGAAATATGGGTTGGAGATGCCCTTATGCACTCATGATGGGTCTATTCCCTAATATGAACTCGTGAAGTCAAACAACATGCAGTACGTTGAAGTTTGGACGAAGAATACATAAATTTTAATAACAAAGAAAACTTAACTGCTGGTGAAAATAATGATATATAGTTAGGGGTGTCAAACGGGCCTAAAGCCTGCGGGCATAGCCCATTAAGAAGCAATGTGGAGCGGGTATGGGCTTAGTAATTGAAGCCCATTTTTTTGCGGGCATAACGGGCGGACCCGTTTGGTCGGCGGGGTCAAGCGGTCTTGCCCGTCGCGGTTTGCGGGCATAGCGGACTGTGGTTTCTGGTTTCGATCAACAATTCAACGCGATAAGCCGATAACAGGTTTGAATGGGTTGGGCAAATCCAACATCCTCGATTCAATCTGTTTCGTTCTGGGTATCACTAATCTCCAGCAGGTTGGAGCTGATAATCTGTTTCGCTCTGTTACATTTGACAATTCCGAGAGAAACAGGAGTCCTCTCGGCTACGAGGAGCACCCGGAGATTACTGTCACTAGACAAGTATGTTCTTTGTTTCTCATTTCCTTCTACTTATCGTTGAGATATCAATTCATGGGTTTGTCAAAATTTGAGACTTTAACTTGGAATTGTAAATCTTTTTTTTGCCAAAGAGCATGTCTTGTTTTAGTTAGGATTACAGTTGGCTTCAAACTACTAGTTTTGCCATTTCAGAAGAAAGTGAAGCTGCTAAAAGATGAAAGGCTGTGCAAACAAGAGGTTAAGATTTTATATCATAGACAGTACTATCAATCTTTGAGGCTTTCTTCGTTTGAGAGGTTCGGATTTTTTTTGTTTGTCTTATCTCTTGTTAAATTCTTCGTTTGCTTGATTGGGATTTTCAGTTAAATCGGATTAATTCTCTCTCTCTCACCAGGCACAGCGGAAGAAGAAAGACCCTAATTTTTTATATTTGGATTTGTATCGATGGCTTCGTTGCTGGCTCGCAAGTCCTTCAATGCTCTCCGAGCTCGACATCTCGTATGAATCTCGTTCGCTCTTTAATTTATTTTTGTTCATTTAATGTCGATTGTGTTCCTAGAAATGCGGTGTTTGTGCTTCGTTGTTTGATATTTGTTCCACTCTGCATCGTTGTTTTC
>NC_025693.1:8809662-8849326 GCF_000633955.1 Camelina sativa
TTTGAGAGGTTCGGATTTTTTTTGTTTGTCTTATCTCTTGTTAAATTCTTCGTTTGCTTGATTGGGATTTTCAGTTAAATCGGATTAATTCTCTCTCTCTCACCAGGCACAGCAGAAGAAGAAAGACCCTAATTTTTTATATTTGGATTTGTATCGATGGCTTCGTTGCTGGCTCGCAAGTCCTTCAATGCTCTCCGAGCTCGACATCTCGTATGAATCTCGTTCGCTCTTTAATTTATTTTTGTTCATTTAATGTCGATTGTGTTCCTAGAAATGCGGTGTTTGTGCTTCGTTGTTTGATATTTGTTCCACTCTGCATCGTTGTTTTCGTCTTGCGTTGGTAGAATTTGGGATTGGACATCGATAGTAACTGGAGTGAATCTGTTCTATATCTGACTTTAGAATGATTTTTGTGTGTGTCTTCCTTTGGAGTCCTAGGGATTTAGATTATTATAGTTATAGCTGATTCTACGTGTAGCTTCTTCATCATTCAATCTAGTGAGGCTTCATTTTTCCTATATATCATTACTCTTCCTTGAAGGTAGAATGTGTAGGCAAAATGTTGTTATCTAAACTCAATCTCTGCAAATACAAGTACTTTTACGTTGTTTAGCTTCTGGTGGTTATGCTTTGGGATTTTTTTGCGCATTTAACATCTGCTTTATCTTCGTTGATAGGCTTTTTCAGGGCAAGCTTTACAGGGATCTCATCTCTGTTTGCTACAGTCTCGTGCTATATCTTATGGAAGCAACAAAGGTATAGTTTCTTGCTATTGTTTGGGTTTTCTTGGTTACTTAGGCTATGAATTTTCAGGCATATATATGTTACTAACCGCTTTGCCTCTTGTAACTTGTAGATGATAGAGAAGCTGAGCAGCTTGCTAAAGAGATCTCCAAGGACTGGAGTACTGGTAAGCTATTTGATTTAAACACTTTTCTAACTTTCTATTTGTCTTAGCTTTTCTTTGTGGTTACTTCCATCTGCGAGAGTTAGCGATTCCTAATATGTGTTACTTTCACAGTCTTTGAACGGAGCATCAACACCCTTTTTCTCACTGAAATGGTCAGGGGTTTGTCGCTGACCCTCAAGTACTTCTTTGATCCCAAAGTTACAGTGAGTGGCAGTCTTTACTAGGCTTCAGTAATTAGATTGCCCTGTTGATGCAATCGTGCAGCTGCTGTCTCTTTTTTTATACAAAACCCTGTTTCTAAAGTCTTTGCAAAATGCTAAAATGAACTCATTTAGTTAAAACTTAAAACATTATTTCAGGAACTTGATCTTGGTCCTTCTGTACCGGTTCACGCTTAGCTGCACGATTGGCTTAGGCATACAGATGGAAAGCTTAGCTTTCTTGGATTTGTGAAATCGCTACATGGTGTGTCTAGCCGTACGATCAAAGCTCATTATATTGGTTACCACCGTTACAAGGATATTGCCAAGTATGACTCTCCAGTCTAGGTTCACGTCTTGCGCCTACAGGTAACCGCTGTGATGCTGTCTGCAGCCTACAGGTAACCGATGTCTAGCTTTTTCAAAGTTTAAACCAAACCCTGCGACACACCTAGAAGCTTTGAAAGATAATTAAAAAAATATTTAGTAATTAGTAAGTAGATATTAGAAGATTTAGTCGTTTAGAGTTTGTATAAAAGCTGAAAACCCTAAATAGTTTAGCATAATTCATTGCTTTGCTTGACAAGACACACGACTTCATCGAGACTTCATCGAGACTTCATCGAGACACACCAAACCCTGTGAGCTGTGACACACGACTCCAGTCCTCAAAGTCTATCGTGATGGTAAGCTATATTGTTCCTTTTTGTCTATTGTCAAAACCCCAATCCTATAAACTCTTGTGATATGATATCTCAGTTGGTTTTTTTTTTGTAAAGGATTCAAGTGATTCGTATGATCTGAGATCAATAGACTTAGAGTCTCAAAGAGTAATTGATACTGCAAACGCTGAAGAAGAACAGAATATGTTTGATGGAGCAGAGCCATCTACAAGTCGTAAGAGAGCAGCAATTCATATTGATGTAGATGATGTTGAAAAGGACAAAGGAAAGACAGCATCATCAGTACCGAAGAAGAGAAAGCAGAATAAGTTTGATGGAGAAAAATCTGGTAAAAGGGCTGCAATTGATATCGATGATGATGATGATGATCTACATGACAATGTCGTAGGAGATAAAGGAAAAGGAAAAGGGAAAGCAACAGAACCGACAAAGAGAAAGCAGTATTCAGATTGCTGGGAGCATTTTACAGTGGTTAAGAAGACTATTAATGGAAAACTTCAAGACAGAGCGGAATGCAATCACTGCAAGAGGGATTATGCCTACAATTCACACAAGAATGGTACAAATTCTTACAAACGCCATATGGAAACCTGTAAGGTTCGGCTTAGTAAGGTTGATATTAGTAAAGTGATGCTCAACTCCGAGGCAAGACTACAAGCTAGGAAGATAGATCATATGGTTTTTCGTGAAATGGTAGCTAAGTGTATCATTCAGCATGATCTCCCATTTGCCTATGTTGAATATGAGAGAGTTAGATCAGTCTGGAAGTATTTGAACGCAGATGTGAAGTTTATAAGCAGGAACACAGCTGCAGCAGACGTTTACAAGTTCTATGAGACTGAGACTGAGAATTTAAAGACAGAATTAGCTAACCTTCCAGGGAGGATTAGCTTTACTTCTGATTTGTGGACTGCAATCACTCATGAGGGCTACATGTGTCTAACAGCACACTATGTTGACAGGAACTGGAAATTAAACAGCAAGATTCTTGCTTTCTATGCTTTTCCGCCTCCACATTCAGGTATGAACATAGCAATGGAAATTCTAGAGAAGTGGAAGGATTGGGGAATTGAGAAAAAAGTGTTTTCCATCACGTTAGACAATGCTACTAACAATGACACATCACAAGATATTCTGAAATCTCAGCTTATGTTGCGGAATGATTTGTTGTGTGGAGGAGAGTATTTTCATGTGCGATGCGCAGCACATATTCTCAACATCATTGTTCAGATTGACCTGAAAGATATAGGTGATACATTGGAAAAGATCAGAGAGAGTATTAGATATGTACAAGCTTCTGGAAAACGTGAGGTATTGTTTGCAAAGTGTGTTGAAGCAGTTGGTCTACAGTTGAAAGCGGGCTTGATTATGGATGTGAAAACTAGATGGAACTCAACATACAAGATGCTTGATAGGGCTCTCAAGTATCGAGCTGCCTTTGGTAATCTCAAAGTCATTGATGGGAGAAACTACAAGTTTCACCCTACAGAAGCTGAATGGCACCGATTGAAACAGATTTGTGAGTTTTTGGAGCCTTTTGATGAAATCACTAATCTGATCTCAGGTTCAACATATCCAACTTCAAACTTGTATTTCATGCAAGTTTGGAAGATCAACAATTGGTTGATATCGAATTCACAGAATCAAGATGAAGTCATTAGAAGTATGATTGTTCCAATGAGAGAAAGGTTTAATAAGTATTGGGAAGAGGTTAGTGATGTCTTTGCAATGACTACAGTGTTTGATCCAAGGTTGAAACTAACACTGGTCAATTATTGTTTTGAAAAGAACGATAAGGGTTCTGCTGAGATAAAGATTAAACATTTGCGTGGTAAGCTTGCTACTCTTTTTGAATCTTATGAAAATAAGTCCATTTTCACATCATCTTCTACAGAGACACGTGAAACTAATCATCAAACTGATGAGAATGAAGGAAAAAAAGGGAGTTTTGGCAACTATGATGTAAGTATTCAAATTCTCACTCTCTTAGGCTATGAAAACTAATTCTCAGTTTTGGTTTGAATTACAGTTCATGTCTTGAATACTTATGTTTGGTTACGTTTAGTTACGTTTAATTTTAGTTACGTTTGGTTAGTTTCAGTTTGAATTACAGTTCATGTCTTGAATACTTACGTTTGGTTACGTTTGGTTACGTTTAGTTAGTTTCAGTTCATGTCGTTTAGTTATGTTTGGTTACATTTAATTAGTTTGAGTTCATGTCTAATTTTAGTTAGTTTCAGTTCATGTTACGTTTAGTACGTTACGTTTAGTTAGTTTCAGTTCATGTCTAATTTTAGTTACGTTTCAGTTCATCTTACGATTTAGTTAGTTTCAGTTCATGTCTAATTTTAGTTACGTTTCAGTTCATGTTACGTTTAGTTAGTTAGTTACGTTTAGTTAGTTTCGGTTTTTGTTAATTTTAGTTACGTTTGGTTACATTTAGTTAGGTACAGTTCATGTCTTCTTAATTTTTTTTGTTTGAATACTGAGATTAGTTTTAAATATTTGCAGGATTTTATTAATTTCCGCAAACAAACTGTTGTTACTAGTGGAAAGTCTTCTTTGGAAATGTATCTAGATGATCCGGCGATAGACATGATAGAGTATGAGAGTTTGGATATTTTAAAATATTGGAAAGATAACTCTCAGCGGTATGGAGAACTAGCGTCAATGGCTTGCGACCTCCTTAGTATACCAATCACAACAGTAGCATCTGAATCTTCTTTTAGTATTGGAGCTCGAGTTTTGAACAAGTACAGAAGCCGTCTTCTCCCAAAGAATGTTCAAGCACTAATATGCTGCCGCAATTGGTTAAAAGGTTTTGAAGCCTATGAAAATGGTAAGAAAACAATTTTCACAATTTGGTATTGATTGTGTAACTTTTAAGTGATATAAATTTATCTTGACCTTCTTCTATTACTTTGCCATATGTAGAGGAGGATGAAGAATTTGATGAAGATGAGACATTCCCTTCTTTCCAATCCATTGTTGATGATGAAGCTTGATTTGGTTGAAGAGACATCTAGACCTTGAGATTTATGTTTTCAGCTTTCCATTTCATTTTAATATTTTGGTTTAATGTTTCAGTTTAATACTTTGGTTAAATACCTTGAGATTAATACTATGGTTTAATACTTTCAGTTTACTATTTATTTGATTTAAATTTCAGTTTAAACATTTTCATTTGTTGTTTATGGTTCTACTTGTTTTCCTATGTTGATGTTAATCCGTTGAAGGAGTCTGAATGTTCTAGGACATCACATTATTCAAATGCATAGTTGTTACATAGTAGTGTTTTGAGGCTCTGTTGCATATTAGTGGTGAAAAAAACGACATAAAACATACAACATTCTCTCTCCCCACTCAGCCTTCGACGTGAAGGCCTCTGCCTCTCCCCTATATAATAAAAGTTAATAATTCAATAACAAATCACTGGAACAATGCTTATTCTATTAGTTATACCATCGTTATTTGACATAGCTAGCACATCAAAAACACGAGCCCCGTTCCACCGTATTACTTTCCCTCCGGCTGCTTCTATCCTAGCCGCTTCATCATCTCTATCCGGCTACACATAAATAGCTATAAGAACATTGTATGGTGAGTGTACTATAGTCTTACACCAACCAAAACCTCTTTGCTCCGTATTGTTTTGACACCAGCGGTGATGTTCTTGAGAATAAGAGATATCTTAATAATGCCCGCGGGCATGCCCGTTAGTCCGCAAAGGTATGCGGAGCGGGCTTGGGCATTGATACATCGCCCGCCGCCCGTGGCGGACATGCCCGCAGCAGATCACTGAAAATACGGGACCGTCACGGTCGGCCCGTTCGGGCGCGGGCATGCCCGTTTGACACCTCTACTAGGGATGGGATAGACAAATATGTGTTCTTGATCGGTTAGGATGTCTTAGCTTGATTTTTTATTTTATAGAAATTCCTTTCTAGATTGGTGTTCTTAATGCTATTTTCAGACCGAGAGGTTGAGGCTAGATCTAGGGTGTTTTACCATCGAGAGATGTTGTTGAAATACTTGAATCAATCAATGCTAGAGATTTACTCACTTAGCCTTAGAGATTAGATGTGTAAGGAGTTTATTGACAATAATAAATCGGTTTGTAATGCCTCCTTGGTCATGTTTCTCCAACGAGAGTTGGGTAGGGAAGTGACCAAGGTTGATTGTTTCTATCACGAGAGTGTTTTAGCATGAGTTAAGAGATTCATTGTCTAGGGAATATTTGCTTGAGGCATGTAGGGCATCCCAAATTGGTCAGGAACACTTATGAGTCAATTACCCCATCCTTAGGAGCTTTCTTATCTTGATTTTTTAGTTTCATTTTAATAACTTGACCCCTTACGCGAACTGGTACTCGATCACTAGCTTCGTGTATGCCTTCGAGCTGTTCATCTTTGTGTTCTTGATTATTTATGTCATCCGATCACCCACTCGATCCGGTACTCAAATGCTTGCATCGAGTGCTTAGGTCGTGTGGTTCTTATTTTATTGTCCTTTTGTTTCTTCTAGGTTGGTAGATAAACCCTTTTTATTGCTTGGCTTGACTTCCTCTGCTCTGATCATATCTTATCTGCTAGCATAACAACCATTTGGACTGATAACCCTTTGTACTACAACTGCATAGGGAATTGATACATGGGTGAAAATCTTGTTATCAATTTGGCGCCATTGCCATTGGTTGAATTTTGTTTGCTACGTTTAATATTTCAGCACTTTCTAGATCAAATTCTTTTCTATACATCGGTTCGGAACTGACTTGTTTACTTTCGTGTTTGTTTGTTTTGCATTTTAGGTACAACCCGAGTACCCAACCGACCGTCTCTCGATCACATGGATCGGGTAGACCTTCGTGTACTCACTCGGTCAACTTATTGTGCATGCAAACATGATCAAAGGGTATCTAACACCTGAGTCCATTCATTGACAACATCGACATACCACGGTTACTCTGTCAGCAACAAGTACTGCAACCGCAACCAACAACAAATGAGGAGGTCATGAATAATCAGAATGGTCCACCAGCTCCTCAAAAGAGGACCAATATAGGAGCAGGAGATGCTCCATCTACTCACACTCAAAGACATGGCATTGTGCCACGTGCTGTTCAAAACAACAACTTTGAGATAAAGAGTAGTCTCATCTAGATGATTCAGAGCAACAAGTTTCATGGATTGCCAATGGAGGACCCATTGGACCATCTAGATGAGTTTGATAGGCTCTGTAGCCTCACAAAGATAAATGGAGTTAGTGAAGATACATTCAAACTCCGTCTTTTCCCATTTTCTCTGGGTGACAAAGCGCACATTTGGGAGAAATCACTTCCTAAGGAGTCTATTACCACATGGGAAGCATGCAAAAAGGCGTTCCTTGCCAAATTCTTCTCCAACTCCAGAACTGCAAGGCTGCGAAATGACATCTCCAGCTTTGTTCAAAAAAGCAATGAGACGTTCAGTGAAGCTTGGGAACGTTTCAAGGGATACACAAGCAGATGCCCGCATCATGGATTCAGCAATGCTTCGTTGCTAAGTACACTTTACCGCGGTGTAGTCCATAAGATAAGAATGTTGCTGGACACCGCTAGCAATGGTAATTTTCTCAACAAGGATGTTGATGAAGGTTAGGATCTCGTGGAGAACTTAGCTCAATCTGATGGGCACTACAATGAGGAGTATGATCGCACAATACAATATTCAGGAGACGACGATGCCAAGTACAAGCGCGACATGAAAGAACTCAATGACAAATTGGACAAACTTCTCAACCAGCAGCAACATGTCCATTCCATCTCAGAGGAAGACCAGTTCCAACAAAAAGATGGGGAGAGTGCTCAGCTAGAGGATGTGAACTACATCAACAATCAAGAAGGTTACAATAAAGGGTACAACAACTACAAACCAAACCTGAATCTCTCATACCGTAACCTGAATGTTGCAAATCCTCAAGACCAAATCTACCGTCCGCAGTTCAAGGCAACCAAGGCCAGCAAAAGCCTTTTGTTAATACAATCAAGGCTATGCTCCTAAGCAGCAGTACACTGGCAACTACCACCAACCAATTGCAGCACCTGGATTCCCACCACAGCAACGATCACAGAACCAATCTCAAGAGGCTGACCTACGCGGACTAATTCAGCAGATGATACAAAGTCAGACATCGGCAGCAATGGACAATGCAAAACGATTCGCGGAGATGAGCAGCAAAATCGATTCTGGGTATAGTGAATTGAATGCTAAGTATGATTCTCTCAATACTAAGTTGAGATACCTAGAGGGCCAACACAACACCCAACCAACTCCAAAACTCAACCAACTTCCAGGTAAAGCTGTTTAGAACCCTAAAGACTATGCTACTTCCCACCTCTTAAGCTCTTGCCACCACACGCTCTTCGAGAGGAAATCATCAAGGAGACAGCTCAGCTGGAGATTGAAGTAAAGGAAGCTGTTGAAGAAATTGAAAATGCAATTTTGAGGAGTGAAGTGTGTTTAGATCGTGAACTGCGAATTAATGAGAAATTGGAGGATCCCGGTGCTTTTACTTTGCCATGTTCAATAGGCCTTTGGATCTTCAATAATTGCCTGTGCAATTTGGGAGCTTCGGTCAGTATCATGCCACTTTCAGTTACCAGCAAGATGGGTTTCAGCAGTTTTAAACCAAGTAGCATGTATTTGGTTTAGCTGATAGAATAATTAGACACCCCATTGGTATCCTGGAAAACTTGCCTCTCAGGATTGGAAGAGTGGAGGTTCCTACTGATTTCATGATCCTTGACATGGATAAGGAACCAGAGGATCCACTGATCCTAGGAAGACCATTCTTGGCAACAGTAGGTGCAATGATTGATGTAAAAAAGGGACAGATCAGCATTGAGCATGGAGAGTACTTCAAAATGGAATTTGACATCAAGAAAGGAATAAAAAAGCCAACCATTGATGGTCAAGTTTTCTCCACCCAGACAAAACCAAGAAAAATCAATCATTCCCAAGAAGTTCATAATACATTTGCTGTGGAACCAGGACAAGACCCGAAAAATCAGTTGAATCAGTCTGTTTCAGTGGAGAGAATTCCAAAACCTCTCCCTCCCAAAAACCATGTTTGAAGAGCATGAAGAGTCAAGCTTAGTGACTTAAAACAAGCTCACTTAAGAGGAAGTCCCAAATGTATCTTTTACTTTCTTTTAATTTTCTTTTATTTTGTTTTGTTTAATTTGGATTTTACAATATTTTTATGTTTCTATAAGTTTTGATAAAAAAAAAAAGAAAAAAAAAGGAAAAAGAAATTTTGGGGAACTTGAGGATATACTCGAATACGTACCCGACGCGCCTGATCGTGTTCCCACTCGGGTGGCAAGTGGAGTCCGAATTCCACAAAACCCTAGCCCACTCTCGGTGAAGCCCAAGTAGTCAACCCTCTCTATTTAAGGAGCCTCAATTCCACAACTTCATAAATCCATAAGTTTTCTCTAAACCCCAAAACTCTTTGTCTTCCAACCCTCTTCTCTCTCCCTATAAATCGAGTTTTTTGATCTTGGTGGACTAATTCTATTGATCTCGGTTTAGTATCTCTTTCTTCTTTTCAAGCATTCACCAATGGCTCCAAAGATGAGGACATATCAAAAGAAGGGATCTAAGTAGACCTCCACCGCTGCTAGAACTGGAGGTGACGGCGTGGATGCTCGCGATTCCCAGGGAGGAGGAGACGCTTCATATTCCCAACCTCTGAGTGGATGTTTCCAATCCCCAACCCGATGCTCAACCCGATCCGTCACCCGAGGAGGTGCTCGAGTACCCGATCGTGTAGATCCCCGAGTTTGCTCACCAAGCCTGGTGGCGAGTGCTGTCCGCAGATCTCCTCGACGTAGGGACCTGTTTACGTCCGAGCGAACCGTCACTGACCCAATGGAGGTTGATTCAGACGCCAATGGAGGAGAACCGGAGGAGAACCAAACCTCACGGTTGAGAAGCAGAGCCGCGGTTGCAAGAGGGAAGCGGCCAGCTTCTGAAAAAGCTGAGGAGGTAGCTGAGATGGCAGCGGAAGAAGAAGATCAAGACACGGAGGGTGAGAGCCCTGACGAAGAAGAGGAGCAGAGAGAACGCATCCGGTTGGCGTCAAGGAGGCTGAAGCAAAGAGAGGTGGAGATTCCGGCTAAGCTCTTCAAAGTCCTCCGCAAGATGAGTTTCGTTGGGACCCGCTACCCCCACCATGAGACGATGATGCAGTTGGGGATCGCTAGAGATGTCGAGTTCCTCTTCGACATATGCCACATGGGCCAGATGATGCGAGCCAACCTTGAAGCCTATGAGGAGGAGACGATTCACTTCCTTTCCATGCTGCGGTTACATTATTTCGAAGACCACCCGACCCTGCTACCCGATGGGGGGATCGGGTTCATCACCTTCTCCATGCGCAACAAGGAATACCGACTCACCTTCAAGGAGATGGAGGAGGTGTATGGTTTCAAGGCTGGTAGTGGAGAAAACATGGAAGTGAGCAAGGAGGAGATGAAATCCCTATGGCTGACAGTAGGAGATAAGCTTCCATATAAATCCACAAGCTCCAAATTTGCTTAAATAAGGAGCCCTGTCCTGAGGTATTTTCATAAGTCCCTAGCCTGCACTTTATTTGCTAGAAAGGAAACTGGGAATGTGAATGATCATGAGCTCCAACTGCTAGACATAGTCTTGTGTGGAATCTTTGATGATGCTAGGGATGGTAGACCGATAGTAGGAGATGTTGCGGACACTAGCTTGGTTTTTGTGTTGCTTGATCAGTTCTTGTATCTGAAATCTTGGGCAATGAAAACTGAGAGGCGGGAAGGATCTGGAGAGATCTCCATAAGAGGTTTGGTCACACCGATTTTGATGGCCTGCGATGTGCCCCTGAAGGGGTGGTATATGAGCCGAGATGGCTAGATATCGACTACCTCAGATTGGCGAGGTTCTTGGCTTATGAGAAACCAAATGATAGGTTACTCTACAAGTTCGTTAATCCAGCAGTCGGAGCTACTCAAATGATTCTGCCCAAGGCTGTGTGCACAAAAATCCAGCTAGGGGCGAATATAGACTTCATGCCACCGTTGGAAGAGCTGTACAACCCTGAGGGGGAATCCAAAGCTGAAGAGAGAGAGCCAGCAGGGCAAGGACAGTGAGGTGATCCTGAGGACTATGATTTTGAGGAGTATGTTTTCTCTCAAAAGCAATCAGTTGGGGTGAGAGAAGCTCACAAGAGGATTGGATGGTTGAAAAGGATGAACAAGTTCCTAGTGAGGAAAGTGAAGGACCTTACCGGCACAATGAAGGTGATGGGAGGGCAGATCAGAGAGTTGCAAGCCAAGGAAAGCTGTGCCTCAGCTTCCACTTCAGCATATGCACCCACATGGATGGGTAGGAGCGGACCACTAGGAGGAATCCGATGATTGGCACCTCCAAAGCCTCATAGGGCGTCATCCTACGAGCCCCAAACAGAGGAAGGTGTCACCAGACCCGATAGATCACGGAGAAGCCACTCGGATGCCTATCCGACGCCTCATCCGACGGGTACACGATATCCTACCCGATGTATCCATCGAGCACACATTCGGGTGACCACTCGGGTCCTTTCCCTCAGACTTACCAAATGCCATATTCGATGCCCTACTCGATACACCCTGCGAGCAGCTACATGGGTGACCATTCCAGACCTCTCCCACCATACCCGTCTTACTACCCGATGAGCTACGCGATGCCTTACCCGATCAACCCCTGGGATGCTGGTCCGAGCAAGTCGTCCGTGCACATAATCGAGCTCTCTGATGAGCGTATCCCGGCGCCTGCTGAAGCCGGTGACGATCCTGGGTACACTATGGCGAGCATGGAGGCTGAAACAACCTCCTTCTTCACCAACCCATGAGGTACCACTTTCATCCAAACCATTCTTTATACCATTGCATTTTATTTTGTTTCATTTTGTGTAATTCTCAGACTTCTTTTTTAGACTTTTATTTACACAAGGGACTGTGTAATTTAAGTTTGGGGGAGGGTCTGAGAATGTATTTAACATTGTGTTTCATTTTCTTATTTTCTTATTTAAAATTTTTGCATATTAGTTTTATTCATTTGAGTCTGCATCTATTTGCATAAAAAACCCAAAAAATTTGAAAAATTATAAAAAAAAAAAGAGTGTTCATGTAGTTGCATTTACAAATTAGGATTGAGTCTAGATTGCTTCATATAGGACTGTTGCATATGCATTTTTGGGAGACAATAATTAAAACCACTTTGTTTAAAGTCCAACCTTAGGATTGAAGTTATAGCCCTTAATCACAATTCATTGTTGCTAGATCAATCTTTGGAAAAAAATGAAAAATCTTTGTTTAAAACCTTGTGTCTTTTGAAAGCTTCTTCCACTTGTGTGAAACTTGCTTGAACATTGTATCATCTCTATATTATTGGACTTAACCTGAACTTAAATTATCTTGCTTATGAAACTTGAATGCTTGCTCATGGTAACTCTAAATCTCGGGTTAGCACTCCATTTTTGCCAATCTTTTCGTTTAACCCGAATTGTTTTTCCTAAACCTTGAACCCAAACCTTTTCTTTCAAGCTTTGTTGTGATTTGTTGAGTGAGGCCTTTCATGGTGCTATAGGTTGTGAAACCTTGAGAGTATTGAGAACGATAAAGAACTGACTTTTGTTTTAGCTAAGTTTAGAATCATTTGGATTAGCTAATAGAATCGGTTTTGAAAGATAGGTGGTTAACATGTTTATTTCGGGTTGGGTTGAGGAATAAAAGAGAAACAGTTTAATTAGCTCTAAGTCTCTAAGTAAAAAAAAAAAGAGAAAGATCTTGCTATATACTCCTAGAAAAAAAAAAGAAAAAAAAAATATAGGTATATTAGGAGTTTAGCTAAGAAAAAAAAGAAAAAAAAATTTGTAAAAGAGAGCTAGATGTTTAAAGTTAAAACCTTAGGGATTGAAAAAAAAAAAAGAGTTAAAATCAAGGTTGTGGGCAGTTTTACTCTAGGGTGTTGGATATGAAGAAAGTGAATGAGAAAAGGGTAGATTATCAAGAGTTAAGCTTTGTATGCCCTAATTGTTCTCAACCTTAGATAGTTTTCACAACTGCCTAGCGTTCCTTCTTTTGAGAGTAAGCCACCCAAAAATATAATTTGAAATCCACCTACAAAAAGTCTTACCCTTGAAACCGACTTAGCTTGATTCACTTTCCATTTGCAAGAATTCGCCAAACACTTTCATGAATGTGAAAGAGATGTTTTTTGGAATTGCAAGTTTTTACCGTTAGTTGGAGGATGAACTAGATCGATGGATGTTGATAAGCATAGAAAAATATTTGTAAGTTTGTTGATTGATCTTAGCACCGTTAAACTATCTTTAAGGACTATAGCTTGAATCCTTCGCTTAATACTAAAAGGTTATGAGTCCCCATTTTAAAACCTCATCCTCCTACTTCCTTGCTAGAGGACTAGCAAGATGTAAGTTTGGAAGTATGATAACTCTCTAATTTACATGTTTTAGACACCCTTTTTTGTCCATATTTTGCATTATATTTACCCTAACCTTAGCATTTTTAGGTCCTTAACTGTAGGAATTTGCATTTAGGCTATATAGGGTGCTGCATTGTTGCATTTGTGCATTTTGGATGAAAACAGGTGTTTTAGAGCCTAAAATGGAAAAAAACGAGGTAAAACCCGAGCATGTAGCCGAAGGAATGATTGTGCAAGAAGAACAGTCCGAACCTCAACCCGATCAAAGAGGATCTTAGAGCAAGAAGAACAACCCGAAGACTCATCCAAGGAGCAACCTGACTTGATCCTCGTGCACCGCCTCGAGCAGACCCTAGGGCAGGACTAAGCAGCTAGGTTAAAAGGGTTTCCATATATAAACCCCCCCTCTTCCTCCACCCCCTAGCACGCCGCAGACACTCAAAATAGAGAGCAAGAGCTTCTGAGAGAGAGATTGAGCGACTCAAACACTTTTTCCACTTTGTTAGGATTCGATTTTGTTTCGTTTGCTATTCTTTCTAGTTTTCGTTTCTATACTTTTCTACTTTTATCTTGTTTTCAATACAATGCTATTTTCATTCATTTGTGTTTTTATGCTTTCTACCATGAGATCTGAGTGGTGAGATAAAGTTTCTAGGGATGGGATAGACAAACATGTGTTCTTGATCGGTTAGGATGTCTTGGCTTGATTAATTATTTTATAGAAATTCCTTTCTAGATTGGTGTTCTTAATGTTATTTTCAGACCGAGAGGTTGAGACTAGATCTAGGGTGTTTTGCCATCAAGAGATGTTGTTGAAATGCTTGAATCAATCAATGCTAGAGACTGACTTAGCCTAAGAGATTAGATGTGTAAGGAGTTTATTGATAATAATGAATCGGTTTGTAATGCCTGCTTGGTCATGTTTCTCCAACGAGAATTGGGTAGGGGAGTGACCAAGGTTGATTGTTTCTATCACGAGAGTGTTTTAGCAAGATTTAAGAGATTCATTGTCTAGGGAATATTTTTTTGAGGCATGTAGGGCATCCCAAATTGGTCAGGAACACGTATGATTCAATTACCCCATCCTTAGGAGCTTTCTTATCTTGATTGTTTAGTTTCATTTTAATAACTCGACCCCTTACCCGATCTGGTACTCGATCACCAGCTTCATGTATACCTTCGAGCTGTTCATCTTTGTGTTCTTGATTATTTCTGTCATCCGATCAACTACTCGATCCGGTACTCGAATGCTTGCATCGAGTGCTTAGATCGTGTGGTTCTTATTTTATTGTCCTTTTGTTTCTTCTGGGTTGTTAGATGAAACCCCTTTTATTGCTTGGCTTGACTTGCTCTGTTCTGATCATATCTTATCTGCTAGCATAACAACCATTTGGATTGATAACCCTTTGTACTACAACTGCATAGGGAATTGATACCCTGGGTGAAAATCCTATTATCATCCATTCATGTCTTTAAACATCACATCCTCTCCGAATACAACATTACGACTTATGCTGCACTTTTTCTCCTCCAAAACCCATACTCTAAACCCTTTAACACCTTCGAGATAGCCTGTGAATATCCCTTTATTTGCTCTGGGATTTAGCTTGCCATCATCCTTTTGCACATAGACCACACACCCCCAAATTTCATCAAACTTGATAAATTTGGAACCGCAGATGTCCACCTTTCCTCTGGAATCTCGAAATCAATAGCAGATGACGGTGTTTTGTTTATCAGATACACCGTTGTTGAAGCCGCTTCAGCCCAAAACCTTTGTCCTAAACCACTCTCATTGAGCATACTTCTGACTTTATTAATAATCGTTTTGTTGAGTCTATCTGGAACTCCATTATGTTGAGGTGTGTAAGTACACGTTATGTGCCTCACTACACCTTCTTTCTTGCAAAATTCATCAAACCTGAAGTTGCAAAACTCTAATGCATTATTTGTACAAAGCTTCTTGACTATTCTTTCACTCTGAGTCTTCGCCATCTTTTTCCAGTGATGAGATGAAATACACCCATACTTTCGTCCTTTTATCCTTAAGAAGTATACCTATACTATCCTTGACCAATCATCTGTAACTGAGATGATATATTGACATCGGGCAAGACTAAAAAGAACATTCGGAGATCCCCAAAGATCTGAATGAATATTGTCAAGCTTGTGTTTGGTGTTATGCTGCGCAGACCCAAAACTAACTCTCTGCGTCTTTCCCATAATGCAGTCTTCATAGAATTTAACATCTGAAACCTTATATGCACCGAAACACCCTCTTTGCAATAACATCCAGTACTTTCTGGCCCACATGACCCAATCTGCTATGCCATAGATGCGTCTGATCCTTTGTCTTTGACAGAACTTAGAGCTTATGATTTCCTAGCTTCTGCTTGCAACACATACAATGTCTCCCTCTTTGTAACTTTCATTATAACTGTGCAACCCTTTACCACTTTAAGAACTCCATTTCCACCTTTGAACTCACACCCTTTATCCTCAAGCGTTCCTAAAGAGATCAAGTTTCTGGACAACTCTGGCATGTATATAACTTCATGTCACACAAACGTTGTACCATCTGTATTCATAAATCGTATACTGCCAATACCTTTAACCTCAGAATATGAGCTGTTAGCCATCCTTACTTTTCCTGATTTCACCTCTTTGAACTCCATCAAGAACTCCTTGCTTGGTGTCATATGAAAACTGCATCCATTATCCAAGATCCTCTAATCCTGGATAATCATATTCTCACTTAGATCTGCGATCAGAACCATCAAATCTCGTGCCTCATCCCTAGCCAATACTGACTCTCCTTGCCCTTGAGACTGAACCTTGTTCTTATTCTTCTCGAGCCACTTGTAATGCCCTTCTTTACCGCATATCCAACAAATCTTCTTCCCATCTCTTGACTTAGATCTGGACTTATTCCTACCTTTTCCCTGTTGATTATTCTTATTCTCTGATATATCATGGTTTTTGTGGTTTTTAACCATGATATAAAAAGTCTTTTAGAGTCTTTTGATATGTATTTAGGTGGTTTGAGAGTCTTTACATGTTATAGGATTTTGGCATGAAATGAGCAAAATGGAGCAATTAGAAGGATTTTGGAGCAATTCAGCTAAGGAAGAGAACTTGGAGCCGATCAGAAGAGATGGTGTCGATCGACACCACCCTTGGTGTCGGTCGACACCCCATTTAGCCGACTCAAGACCCAGGTTTTGGAAGATTTACAAATGTTTCCCGAAGTTTTCCATATTTGCATTATTAGTCCATTGACGTGTTTTAGGACATATATAATATTTTTAGGTTTGAGAAACCCTTAAGTTTATTCTAGCAGTTTTTATTGTTTGAGAGATTTTGAGAGCTTTGGGAGAGAGAGATCTGAACTCCTTTGTAGAGAGAAGAATTTCTAAACTCCCTTTTTACTCTTTTCATATATATTGCTTATTATTCAGAAAAGATGTTTTGTTCTTCATTGAATATGTCTGAGTATTTGCTTGTTAGGTTCAGGGTTTTTCACATGAATTTTATGATTTATTAGATCTGTTTATGTAGGATTCATTATCTTTCTAGATCTTCATCATAGGTTGTTCTTCATATTAATCCTTGATTAGCCATCTAGAATTAATAACCTAGGAAAATAAATTGATATGAGAATATAATTGATTTTCCTGATAAATTTTTTTGATGAGCAAAATTACTTCTTGCAAAGAGATTTGATTTAGTAATTTTGTGAAATCTAAACCTGTTTTCAAAGCTGATTTTAAACCTAGAATTTTACAAAGAGATTTAGATTTTCTGGTTTTAAATTTAGATAATATTTGCAGTGAGAACTGATTTATTTTACACAAGAGTTTAGAGTTCTAGATATGATCTTAATTGCTTGAATCCTATTTAATTATTGATTTAATATTTTGTAATTTCCTGAGAAATTCCCTAGACCTAGCTTTTTGATCTTCTGAATTTACAAAACTTTTATTTAATATTTTGCATTGCTTTTCTTAATTTAAATTAATTTTTTAGCTTAATTATAAAGCTCTATAATTTATTGTGTAGACTTGAGTCCTTGTGGAATTCGAACCCTAAGTACTACAGTGATCTCTTAATTTGAGAGAGTAGCTCTAGGGTTTAATATGAGCATATCAAATTTTGGCGCCGTTGCCGAGGACTCTTTGATCTACCATTAGATTTGAGTTTTTGATTTCGTCTAAGCTTTTCTTTTATTTTCTACTAACACGTTTTTATTTTTCTTTTTCTTCTGTGTTTTAGGTGCATGCCTCCTAGGCCTAACACAAGGAACAACAAGACTGGTCCTGTTGTGAAGCTTTCAAAACAAAAGTTGGAAAAGTTAGAGCATGGAAACCGAAAAGCAGCCAAATCTTTGAAGATGGTTAACACAATTATTCTGAGAGCTAATGAGGATGGTGCTTTGAGAGATCAAGAGGGCCACTTGCGTAATGAGCAGGGCCAAAAGATTGATGCGGAAGGCAACGTGATTGCTGAAATCGTAGTCGGAGATGAGCAGGACGATGGTGTCGATCGACGCCGACTGGGTATCGATCGACACCCTCCTCCAGCAGACGTACGTGGAGCTGCCAACCACGTCCAAAAACTGGTTCACCAACGGGACCCAAACCGAGACTTGATCAGGACCATTGCAGACTTCAACAAAGCTGACTTGGTTTATGAGAACCGTTCTGCAATTGTTCCACCTCCATTCCAAAGGAATGACTTTGAGCTGAAGCCTGCATACTTCCAGCTAGTTGGACAAAGACCTTTCTCTAACCTGCCCAATGAGAAGCCTTTGGACCACATTGAGCACTTTGAGGATCTTGTGACTAGTATCAAAGCCAATGGTGTTACTGAAGACTACATCTACTGCAAGCTCTTTCCATACTCACTTGTAGGAGAGGCATCTCAATGGTTAAAGCAGTTGAAACCTGGATCATTGACAAATTGGCATGACATCAAGGTGGTTTTCCTCAGCTACTTTTATGATGATGCAATGTCAGAGGAGTTAAGAGTACAGATCTCTTCATTCAAGCAAAGAAAAAATGAAGCTTTCAAAGCAGCTTGGGTGAGACTCAAGGCTTATCAAAGGGACTGTCCACACCATGGTTTCTCTAGGGTGCAGCTGTTGAGCATCTTCTTCAGAGGATGTGACTGGGAGTATAAGTTAGCTTAAAATGCTGCAAGTCATGGGAATTTCAAGAAAAGATTTCCAGAAGATGCTGAGAGTTTGATTGAGAATCTGGCTTACAGCAATAGCATTAAGAGAGCAGATGCTGAAAGGAAGAGATTGCATGGAGGATTTGATTCAAACCAGCTAGCTTCAGTTTATGCTAAGCTAGATTCAGTGCATAATCTTCTTGTGGGTAAGAATTCAGTCCAATTTGCTGCTGAAGTTGAGACATATGAGCCAGAGCTAGAGAATACAGAGGAGAATGCCAACTATGTGTATGGAGCTGGGAATCAAGGTCAGAGATTCGGTAATCAGCAAGGCAACATACCTTACAGTGGGAACTCTTCAGGCTACACTCCCAAGCCAGAGTATCAGAAGCAGCAAGCGGTTTTACAAGAACCTATGGAAATTCATCTTATCAGTCTCCACCTCCACTGACTTCTGAGAGTCGAATGGAAGCCATGCTTGAGAAACTTCTTCAAGGACAGGAGCAGTTGATAGTGACATTCAATGGAAAGATTGATAATTTTTATATTGAGCTTAATGGAAAGATTGATGCATTGAATGTTCATGTTAAGAAGCTGGAGATTCAAGTTGCACAGACAGAACCCGACAACACAAAATCTCAGGTTCCAGCAGTTGAGAGGGTGTACAAACCTAAGATTCCTTTTCCTAAGCCAAGAAGATCCAAGCAGGAGATGGAGGAAGCTAGATGCAAGGCAATGATGGACAAGGTGATGATTGAGATACCTTTGATTGATGCAGTGAAGCTTTCACCACCACTTAAGCGGTATGTGAAGAGAATTGTATCAAATGGTTTTAGCCCTGAGGAAGGAGCTTTGCTAAATAAGGATGTCAGTGCGATTCTGTTAAACCAGCCTCCACAGAGGAAGAAGGAGAGAAAGAAGAAAGTTGTTGTCTCTAAGGAAGTGAGTGCAGTAATTCAGTGTAGGACTGCTGAGAAGTTACCAGATCCTGGAAGTTTGTACTTGATTGCTCTATCTCAACAGGACGATTTCCTCACTCACTTTGCGATCTTGGCTCAAGTATCAACTTGATGCCACATTCTGTTGCTGTAAGACTTGGGATGACAGATTTCAAGCCAACTCAGATTTCTCTTATCTTGGCTGATCGATCCTGAAGAATTCCTGAAGGTGTTTTAGAGGATATTCCAATTAAGGTTGGGAACTTCATGATTCCCACTGACTTTGTGGTGCTGAAGTATGACAAAGAGCCTAGTGATCCTCTCATCTTAGGAAGATCTTTCTTGGCTACAGCTGGTGCCATCATAGATGTGCAGAAGGGACACATAACACTGAATGTGGAAGGGTTGAGTATGAACTTTGAGATGGATAAGCTGAGGAGAGCTCCTACTATTGATGGATAGACTTTTTCTGTTGAGGAAGTTTCTGCAACACGAGCATCAGGCTCAGTGTCGATCGACACTCCATCAATGTCGGTCGACACCCCTCCACGACCGAGCCCACACTTGACTAGAACTGAGAGCTCACAGGACATCCTCTATGCTTCAAGTCAGAAAGCTGTTCCCAAACAGAAGAGTCACCACTCCACACTCCATAGTCCTCAGGTAAGGCCAATGTATGCATCTTCTTTACCCAAACCTCATATTATCATCAATAAGACCTTCAAAGATACAAAAACTGTTTTGCAGTTAACCAAGCCACGGGATTATCGTAGAGTGCTTGTTTCTTCTGTTGATGATTTTGTAGGACAAAAAAAAAACCCTCCCATACTTAAGTCCCACCCTAGTCTTGTTCCTCACATCCTTGGCAGACCTCATGCACCTAAAGCTTATACACCACCTTGGATGAAGAGGTCAATTCTCTCGGAGGCATACATTGTCAATTTCCAATCGACCAGATGCCTGAGCTCCGACACAATCAAGTTAATGACTGAAAACAAGCGCTTAGTGGGAGGCAACCCACTGGTAGGTTAATATTTTTCTTTTGATTTTCATTTATACTTATTTTATTTTTCTTTTGCCAATCTTAGACTTGATAACACTGGGGACATTGTTGTTTAAGTCTGGGGGAGGTTATCTACTAACTACGTTTTTGTTTTTGAGTTTCAGTTCTGTCAGTCAAAACCATAAAGTTTGAGTCAAATTTTTCAAAAATTTTCTTTTTGTATCTTGACTAATGATTTCTCTTATTTGGCTAACACTCTAATGATTATTTTACTATTCTTGATCTCAGAACTGAAGCTTAGAAAGACTATGAGCTTTATCAACAATCCTGAAAGCCCTTACTCAATGGATATCTGATTGATCTAACGTTATCTCAATCTTTATCAGGATTTTAACTAGACTTAATTCTCTTGCCTAGGGAGTTGGAAATTAGTGGACTAGACTTCTTCTTCAGGCCATAAAAGACACTGCACTTCTTCACAAAGTATGTCTCCCCTCTCTCTTTCCTTCAGTACTTTAAAAAAACAAGATAAATTTCAGAAAAAGAGAGAATAAAAAAAAAGAAGAAGGATATAAGTGAGCAGAGGGATGTCGCACAAACCCGTGCATACTTCGAAAACTCATGGAAACCTTACTATTCTAAGAAAGAAAAAAAAAAAGAGAGCAAGGGGTTGATAAAAAAAAAATGATACCCTAGAAAATTAGAGAGAAATTAACCCCTTGGAAGTGAGAAAAGGGAGAGGAAAGGAGATGTATGAAGAATGTCTTGGCTGAAGAGAATCCATATGCCATTGGTCGATATTCCCTTGGTAAGAATTCACCTTATTTGTGCTTTAATATTGACTAATGAGATGACAATGGAGATTTCAGAGATTCCAAAGAATTGTGGGATTTGAGTAAGGAATGTTGATGCTTATCATGGTTAAGTATAAGAAGTAAGTTTTTGAGTCAAGTAAATGAAGAGTGCGAATAAGAATCATCATGCAGTTGAGTGAGTTCCCTGTTTTCAAACCTCTTTCATAGGTCTAACCTTATGTTTTGCTTGAGGACAAGCAAAGGCTAAGTCTAGGGAGTTGTTATATCATGGTTTTTGTGGTTTTTAACCATGATATAAGAAGTCTTTTAGAGTCTTTTGATATGTTTTTAGGTGGTTTGAGAGTCTTTACAGGTTTTATAGGATTTTGGCATGAAAAGAGCAAAATGGAGCAATTAGAGGGATTTTGGAGCAATTCAGCTAAGGAAGAGAACTTGGAGCCGATCAGAAGAGATGGTGTCAATCGACACCACACTTGGTGTCGGTCGACACCCCATTTAGCCGACTCAAGACCCAAGTTTTGGAAGATTTACAAAAGTTGCCCGAAGTTTTCCATAGTTGCATCATTAGTCCCTGGACGTGTTTTAGGACATATATATATAGTATTTTTAGGTTTGAGAAACTCTTAAGTTTTATTCTAGCAGTTTTTATTGTTTGAGAAATTTTGAGAGCTTTGGGAGAGAGAGATCTGAACTCCTTTGTAGAGAGAAGAATTTCTAAACTCTCTTTTTACTCTTTTAATATCTATTGCTTATTATTCAGAAAAGATGTTTTGTTCTTCATTGAATATGTCTGAGTAGTTTGCTTGTTAGGTTCAGGGTTTTTCACAGAGATTTTATGATTTATTAGATCTGTTTATGTAGGATTCATTATCTTTCTAGATCTTCATCATAGGTTGTTCCTCTTATTAATCCTTGATTGGCCATCTAGAATTAATAACCTAGGAAAATAAATTGATATGAAAATATAATTGATTTTCCTGATAAATCCTTTTGATGAGCAAAATTACTTCTTGCAAAGAGATTTGATTTAGTAATTTTGTGAACAATCTAAACTTGTTTTCAAAGCTGATTTTTAACCTAGAATTTTACAAAGAGATTTGGATTTTCTGGTTTTAAATTTAGATAATATTTGCAGTGAAAACTGATTTATTTTACACAAGAGTTTAGAGTTCTAGATATGATCTTAATTGCTTGAATCCTATTTAATTATTGATTTAATATTTTGTAATTTCCTGAGAAATTTCCTAGACCTAGCTTTTTGATCTTCTGAATTTACAACACTTTTATTTAATATTTTGCATTGCTTTTCTTAATTTAAATTAATTTGTTTAGCTTAATTATAAAACTCTATAATTTATTGTGTAGACTTGAGTCCTTGTGGAATTCGACCCCTAAGTACTGCAGTGATCTCTTAAATTGAGAGAGTAGCTCTAGGGTTTAATTTGAGCATATCAGTCTCAATTCTTCCCTCACAAACAAACGTTGTGATACAGACTTAGAGCCTGACACATCCTTGAGATCCAGCTCTTTTGATCTTTCTATACTCGCGACTTCCTCAAACCTTATCTTGTCTCGCTATGCTCGTTCCTCTTACCTTCATCCTCGATTCGCTTCATCTTAACTGCCGGATCTGACTCTTCTTCTTTGGTGAGCGATGGAAACGGTTATTGTTCCACCAGCACATCCTTTAACACCAACATCCTCAGATGTGCGAACATCGTTGTCTTCCAAAGAGAAAACTCTCCATATCCATCGAATTGTTCCACCTTTAGCTTTGTATTTGACACTTTCAAATCAAGTTGATTCAAACTAACAATCTTTGCTCTGCTACCACTTTTGTCAGATCTACGCCTTAGATTTAACTAAATCAACTCACAAATCACTCACTATCTCACTTGTTCATGTGTATGCGAGAACTTGAACGATATCAAATGAAACTAAAGCAAAAAGGACACGCGAGACTTTAACCAGTTCAGCTCCAAATCAGAGCTTATGTCTGGCAGGAGATTTACTCCATAATTCCCTAGATTGTGGTGGTTTCTTGATCGGACCTTATCGAGCTTCCAGATTATGTTACAATTACAAACTGAATTGAAAATATTACAAAGATAGAGAAGATATCAACGCTCTTATAGCTTCTTCTAAATTTCTTCTTTCTTCGCACATGACATCAACTTCACACGTGCGCGAGTCAATGACATAAGAGTCAAACCCTCTGTATCTCTCTGCGTATTCTCCACACTTAGTAT
Source organism: Camelina sativa (assembly GCF_000633955.1). Lineage (NCBI taxonomy): Eukaryota > Viridiplantae > Streptophyta > Magnoliopsida > Brassicales > Brassicaceae > Camelina > Camelina sativa. Next base: position 8,833,128 of record NC_025693.1, read on the forward strand.
AATCACATTATGGACAATTGGTCTTCACTAAAGCGTAAAGGAGATAAACTACGTCGTAGGTTCGCTGCTCCCATAGTAGGTGGACTACCAGTCAAAGCCAAGCAGTACCATTTTAAGATAGGTTAATTTATCAGAAAGTGATTTTTAGTACTGTGTGAATGAGGAAAAACCACAGATATACTAAGTGGTGATTTGTTAAGCCGTAAATGTTAGAATTGTAATTTTACTAATTACAAAATTGCAAGTATATAGTGAAACGACCCGATCCATTTTTTAATAATAATAATTAAATTAAATACTCCATAATATTTAATTACAATCCAAATAATAAGCCAATGTAACATCCGCGAACCTACTATGTGGTTTTGGGATGGGTCTCGCTGGACACCATCAATTGCTCGGTTTGGCTGGTTTGGTTTTAAATCATCGAATCAAAGTGTTTGGGTTTTGGGAAGCCTTAAACCGTGTTATTTAAGTGAAAAGTTGACGTGAGGGTTCAACAGCCACTCATTTGTCGTTTATAGAGAGAGAGAAACAGAGAAAAGTTTCCATGTGAGTTCCTGTGAGTTTTTAGAGAGTTTTGTGTCTTTTCTTGGGAGATCTTTCCTGAGGAGTGGTGATCTGAGGCTAGGAACGAGGGAGGGACTTGTTGTGGTATTGGATTGGTCGTTTTTTGTCAGAATCTTCCTTTGAAAGAGGTGAGTGCATGACCATGACTTATCTAAGCTTGAGATTCTCTGATTTGGTGTTCTATGAATTGCTTAATTAATTCCCTTGAATGTTTGTGTGCTTTTCATGTCTTCTATAGCTTGTTATCACTCTTGGGAATGCCTTGGAATCGTGTGAGATGTTTAGAGGCGGAAATCAGAGCTGGAGATCGAAGGAGATTGATGCTCAGCATCAGTGTCAGTCGACACCAATGCAAGGATGGCGCTGAAACCCTAAAAAGTGTCAGTCAACACTATGTGAAGGTGTTGGTCGACACAAACTAGGGTTTTCCGGAGATGTCGAGCAGGTGTCAATCGACACCAGTTGGATGTCGGTTGACACCAAGTGGCAAGTTTCGGTTGACACCTTCTAGTGTCGATCGACACCATCCTCAGCAGGCGGCTGATGCTTTGGCTCTGTTGTGTATTGCCTGGTTGTTGTTCGTTTGTTGATTGTGGCATGCGAAGATCTCATTGCTTGTGTGTATAGCCCAGTAAGTGGAAAGATTGCCTTACTAAGTATTTGTCATAATACTCATGCATCTCAATTGTTGTTTGCAGTGCTGGTAAAGGAAAAATGTGATCATGGAATCACGGCGATGAAGAGGATGATGTTCTAGTGGCTCGTTGATGTGTTGTATGGCTTCTACTAGGTTGCTAGAGTGGGTCATTAGAATGATATTAGTTTGCTGGTTTATTGGTTCTTGAAATTATTGGATTCATGGCTGTTGGTATTGGTTTATTCGTTTATTGATTTATTGATTTATTGGTTGTTGGATATTTTCTGGTTTAATATTGGTTATTTCCGCTGTTTGAATTGAATGTGGTTAGGTTGTTAGTGAGTATGAGATCACTAGTTAATTATTTTATTAAAAACAAAAAAATGGGTCGGATAGTTTCACCCAATAACAAATCAACATGCACAGCGGAAGACAAACCAAACCAATTCTAATTTAATATAAATATCATATCAATTATAACTAATAAAAACCATCAATCTAACATGCTTCAAACTAGGTTCCAACAAAAATAACATAACCAATAATAAAACTGAGACTCTAGATCATCCTTCTCTCTATCTCCATGATTCTACGCTACACATTACTTGCACCACAACCAAAATGAGATGCGTGAGTATTATTAGAAATACCCAATAAGGTGATCCTCCCATCTATGAGCTATACACAGAAGCAAATCAAGAGTACAACCACAAATAAAATATAGCAAACCAGCCATTAAAGAGAACACCCAATAACACATTCACCATACCTACACATCATCACACAAAACAAATCATACAAGCCAGTCGCTGAGATAAGCTCATGGTCACGCACTCACCTTAACAAAAGAGATTCTCAAAAATAACCAGAACTAGAAGAGAGGCTCTCCAATTGCCAGGAACAACCAAACTCGCTCCTGCAACCAATCACAACAACAAACTAACCATGAAACCAAACTGCCAAGAAAAACAGAAAACTACATTCTCAAAGAGAAAACCCTAAAACGAAAACCAACAGTTAAATATGTATTCCTCTGGTGGAAAGCTACCCCTAGACGTAACAAATCTCCCCAGAAAATCTCGTGCCAATCAGGTAACCGTTACAACCCCCGATGATGCCAGTTCGTGTATGAGAAAACATGTCCCACAAAACTGCCAATAACTCACGGATTTTAAACCCAAATTCACTTCTATAAAAAAAAAATTTACAAAAAAGGCTTAGATACAACTGCACCAAAAATCATTAACGTAGGAAACGATTTGAGTAGTCAAACCCTCCTTCTCCCAAACCGTGAAAGTTTTGTTTCCTTTCCTTCTCTCTAAAACAAAGCTTTATTGATCTCCTTCACACCAAATCGACCAGAGTTCTCTCTTTCTCTCTTTTTCTCAAAGAAAAACCAACGACAACAGCAACACCAAAGCAAAAGGAGAAGGAAACGTCACTTGATAAAGAATAGTGGTAAAGACTAGGTCTGATTTTATGATTTTTAACCTAGAATTTTACAAAGAGATTTGGATTTTTTAGTTTTAAATTTAGATATTATTTGCAGTGAGAACTGAATTATTTTACAAAAGTGTTTAGAGTTCTAGATCTGTTCTTAATTGCTTGAATCCTAATTAATTGATTGATTTAATATTTCATAATTTCCTAAGAAATTCCCTAGGCCTAGCTTTATGATCCCTTGAATTTACAACAGTTTTATTTTAATATTTTGCATTGCTTTTATTTTAATTCAAATTAATCTGTTTAGCTTAATTATAAAACTCTATAATTTATTGTGTAGTCTTGAGTCCTTGTGGAATTTGACCCCTAAGTACTGCAGTGATCTCTTAATTTGAGAGAGTAGCTCTAGGGATTAATTTGAGCATATCAAATTTTGGCGCCGTTGCCGGGGACTCTTTGTTCTACCATTAGATTTGAGTTTTTAATTTTGTCTAAATTTTTATTTTTNCTAGGGATTAATTTGAGCATATCAAATTTTGGCGCCGTTGCCGGGGATCGAACCCGGGTCACCCGCGTGACAGGCGGGAATACTTACCACTATACTCCAAAATGATCCAAATTGCTCCATTTTGCTCCTTTCATGCCAAAATCCTAGAAAACCTGTAAAGACTCAAAAACATTCTAGAAAACAAATCAAAAGACACAAAAAGACTCTTTATATCATGGTTAAAAACCACAAAAACCATGATATATCAATTCCCCCAGACTTAGCCTGTAAAAGATGTTTGAAAACTGGAAACTCACTCAACTGCATGATGATTCTTATTCGCAGTCTTCATTTACCTGACTCAAGAACTTACTACTTATACTTAACCATGATAAGCATCAACATTCCTTACTCAAATCCCACAATCCTTTGGAATCTCTGAAATCTCCTTTGTCATCTCATTATATAAATTTAAGCAAATTTAGGCGAGTTCTTACCTTGGGTGTATTGATCAGTGGCATATGGACTCTTTTCAGGCCAAGACATTCTTCTTACATCTCCTTTCCTCTCCCTTTTCTCACTTCCAAAATTTGTTCTTTTCTCTCTTTTTTTTTTTTTTCTAAATCAAAGGTGTAAGCGAATACCGGGGTCATCGGTAATTTACCTACCCCTCGCTTCCAAGCTTTGTGTGATCATTTGACTCAAGAGTAGAATAATGAGGTCACATGTAATTTACCTACCTCTCTAAACTGATCAAAATCATCTCATCTTTTATCCCTTTTTTTCTGATCTTTCTCTTTTTTTTTAAAGCACTGAAGGGAAGAGAGAGGGGAGACATACTTTGAAAAATTGCACTGTCTCGTATGGCCCGAAAAAGAAGTCTAGTCCACTGATTTCCAACCCAAAAATAAGAGATTAAGTCCGGTTAAAATCCTGATAAAAGTTGAGACAACGTTAGATCAATCAGATATCCATTGAATAAGGGCTTTCAGGATTGTTGATACAGCTCATAGTCTTTCTAAGCTTCAGTTCTGAGATCAAGCATAAACAAATAATCATTAGAGTGTTAGCCAAATAAGAGAAATCATTAGTCAAGATCATAATTCCCAAAGACAAAAAGAAAAATTTTGAAAAATTTGACTCAAACTTTATGGTTTTGACTGACACAACTGAAACTCAAAAATAAAAACATAGTTAGTAGATAACCTCCCCCAGACTTAAACAACACTGTCCCCAGTGCTATCAAGCCTAATATTGGGAAAAGAAAAAAAAAATATATGAATGAGTATTGAAAGTATGAACAAAAATAGGATTTACTCATCTGTGATGGTGGTGTCGACCGACACCACTAGTAGCATCGATCGACACTCTTTGCGTCTGCAGAGAGTCTGCCTAGAAATCCATAGTTAGTTGCTGTTAAATTTGGGTCCCTCTCAATCCTTGGATGTTAGCACTGCTAATAATCACTCAAACACAAGATTAAACGCTACAAAATAGATAGAAGTTCATAATTCAAGACTAATTCAAACTGACTCAAAGCAAGAATAAAAATGACTCAAGATGGAAAAGAAAAACCTATGAGTGGGTTGCCTCACACTAAGCGCTTGTTTTCAGCCATTAGCTTGACTTTGCTGAAGCTCAGGCATCCGGTGGATCAGAACGTGGCATTGAACGCTTCTGAGAGGAATGTCTCATCATCCAAGGTGGTGTATAAGCAGTAGATGAATGAGGTCTGCCAAGGATGTGAGGAACAGGACCAGGGCGGGAAATTGGGATAGGTTTGCTTCTTTTATGTCCTGCAAAATCATCAACAGAAGAAACAAGCGCTCTCCGATAATCTCGTTGTTTGGTTAACTGTAAAACAGTCTTTGTACCTTTGAAATTCTTATTGATGATAGGAGAAGGCTTGGGTGAAGAAGATACATACCTTGGCCTTACCTGAGAACTCTGAAGTGTGGAGGGAGAAGTCTTCTGTTTTGGAACAGGTTTATGACTTGCAGCATCAACTTTGGACAAGTGTTGTCTCGGTCGTGGAGGGGTGTCGATCGACACTGATGGAGTGTCGATCGACATTGAGTCTGATGCTCGTGATGCAGCAACTTCCTCAACAGAAAAAGTTTGTCCATCAATGGTAGGAGCTCTCCTCAGCTTATCCATCTCAAAATTCATACTCAATCCTTCCACATTTAGTGTTATATGTCCCTTCTGCACAGCAATGAAGGCACCAGCTGTAGCCAAGAAAGATCTTCCTAAGATGAGAGGATCTTTAGGCTCTGTATCATACTTCAGCACCACAAAGTCAGTGGGAATCATGAAGTTTCCAACCTTAACTGGAATGTCCTCTAAAACACCTTCAGGAATTCTTCCGGAGCGATCAACTAAGATAAGGGAAATCTGAGTTAGCTTGAATTATGTTATCCCAAGTCTGACAGCAACAGAATGTGGCATCAAGTTGATACTAGAGCCAAGATCACATAGTGAGTGAGCAAACCTTCCTGTAGAGATAGAGCAATCAAGTACAAAACTTCCAGGATCTGGTAACTTCTTAGCAGTCCTACACTAAATTGCTGCACTCAATTTCTCAGAGACTACCACTTCTTGCTTCCTCTCTTTCCTCCTTTGAACAGGCTGGTTCAACAGAATTGCACTAACATCTTTTGTAAGAAGTGCTCCTTCTTCAGGGCTCAAACCATTGGATACCATTCTCTTCACATACCGCTTAAAAGGTGGTGAAAGCTTTACTGCATCAATCAAAGGCATCTCAATCATTACCTTATCCATCATAGCCTTGCATCTAGCTTCCTCAAGCTCTTGCTTTAACCTCCTAGGCTTAAGAAAAGGAACCTTAGGTTTGTAAACCCTCTCAACTGCTGGAACATGAGATTTTGTAGTTTCAGCATCTGTCTGAGATGAGTGTCGACCGACACCCAGGTTGTGTCGATCGACACCATCATCTGAAACCGAGAGATTTGCCGATTTTTCTTCTTTTTCTGCAGAAGCAATTTCAACAGCATTTTCATCTCTAACAGATATGGCATTGCAAGCATGCTTGGGGTTTGACTCAGTTCTTGCTGGAAGATAACCCTCTTGCCTTTTAACAGACCAGCAGTCTTTGCAACTTGAATCTCCAGCTTCTTAATATGAACATTCAATGCATCAATCTTTCCATTCAGGTCAGTGTAGACATTGCCAATCTTCCCACTAAATGTCACTGTCAATTGCTCATGTCCTTGCAAAAGCTGCTCAAGCATGGCCTTCATTCTACTCTCAGAAGAATTCTTAGGAGGGGGAGACTGATAAGATAAGTTCCCATAGGTTCTTGTATAGCCATTGTTCTGTTGCTGCTTCTGGTCACCATTGTAAGGTCTGTTACCTTGCTGATTACCGAATCTTTGTCCCTGATACCCAGCTCCATACACATAGTTGACATTCTCCTCTGTATTCTCTGGCTCTGGCTCAAATGTCTCAACTTCAGCAGCAAATTGGACTGACTTCTTACCCATAAAAAGATTTTGTATTGAATCCAGCTTAGCATTAACAGAAGCTAGCAGGTTTGAATCAAACTCTCCATGCAGTCTCTTTCTTTCAGCATCAGCTATTTTAGTGATATTGCTAGAAGCCAAATTCTCAATCAAAACTTCAACATCTTCTGGAAATCTTGTCTTAAAGTTCCCATGACTTGTAGCATCCAAAGCTAACTGATACTTCCAGTCACACCCTCTAAAGAAGATACTCAACAGTTGTACCCTTGAAAAACCATGGTGTGGATAGTCCCTTTGATAAGCTTTGAATCTCACCCAAGCTGCCTTGAAAGCTTCATCATGTCCTTGCTTGAATGAAGAGATCTTGACTCTCAGCTCATCTGACATTGCATCATCATAGAAATGGTTGAGGAAAGCCACCTTGATATCATGCCAATTCGTCAAAGATCCAGCTGGCAACTGCTTCAACCACCGAGATGCCTCTCCTGCAAGTGAGTATGGGAANACAGTTGTACCCTTGAAAAACCATGGTGTGGATAGTCCCTTTGATAAGCTTTGAATCTCACCCAAGCTGCCTTGAAAGCTTCATCATGTCCTTGCTTGAATGAAGAGATCTTGACTCTCAGCTCATCTGACATTGCATCATCATAGAAATGGTTGAGGAAAGCCACCTTGATATCATGCCAATTCGTCAAAGATCCAGCTGGCAACTGCTTCAACCACCGAGATGCCTCTCCTGCAAGTGAGTATAAGAAAAGCTTGCAGAATATGAAATCCTCAGTCACTCCATTAGCCTTGATACTGGTCACAAGATCCTCAAAGTTTTCAATGTGGTCCAAAGGCTTCTCATGGGGCAGGTTTGAGAAAGGTCTCTGCCCAACCAGTTGAAAGTAAGTAGGCTTCAGCTCAAAATCATTCCTCTGGAATGGTGGAGGAACAATAGCAGACCGGTTCTCATACACAAGATCAGTCCAGTTGTAGTCAGCAATGGTCCTGATAAAGTCCCGGTTTTGATCATGTCTTCGAACTGGGTTATGGACGTGGTTGGCAGCTCCACGTCCGTCTGCAGGAAGGGGGTGTCGATCGACACCCAGTTGGTGTCGATTGACACCGTCGACACCATCAGCTGGCTCGTCGACAACAGCAATTTCAGCAATCACATTGCCCTCAGCATCAATCACTTGGCCCTGCTCATTGCGCAAGTGGCCCTCTTGATCCCTCAAAGCACCATCCTCATCTCGCATCAGAATGATTGAGTTAACCATCTTCAAAGATTTGGCTGCTTTTTGGTTCTCACGCTCAAGTTTTCCCAACTCTTGGTTTGAAAGATTCACAGTAGGATCAGTCTTGTCGCTCCTTGTGTGAGGTCTAGGAGGCATGCACCTGAAACACCAAAGAGAAGAAAAACAAAAACAAAAACGTGTAAGTAGAAAATAAAAATAAAAATTTAGACAAAATTAAAAACTCAAATCTAATGGTAGAACAAAGAGTCCCCGGCAACGGCGCCAAAATTTGATATGCTCAAATTAATCCCTAGAGCTACTCTCTCAAATTAAGAGATCACTGCAGTACTTAGGGGTCGAATTCCACAAGGACTCAAGACTACACAATAAATTATAGAGTTTTATAATTAAGCTAAACAGATTAATTTGAATTAAAATAAAAGCAATGCAAAATATTAAAATAAAACTGTTGTAAATTCAGGGGATCAAAAAGCTAGGCCTAGGAAACTTCTCAGGAAATTATGAAATATTAAATCAATCAATTAATTAGGATTCAAGCAATTAAAAACAGATCTAGAATTCTAAAAACTTTTGTAAAATAAATCAGTTCTCACTGCAAATATTATCTAAATTTAAAACCAGAAAATCCAAATCTCTTTGTAAAATTCTAGGTTAAAAATCAGCAATAAAATCAGTTTTAGATTGTTCACAAAATTATTAAATCAAATCTCTTTGCAAGAAATAATTTTGCTCATCAAAATGTTTTATCAGGAAAATCAATTATATTCTCATATCAACTTATTTTTCTATAGTATTAATTCTAGGTGATCAATCAAGAATTAATATGAAGAACAACCTAAGATGAAGATCTAGATAGATAATGAATCCTAAATAAACAGATCTAATAATTCATAAAAACCCTATAAAAAACCTTGAACCTAACAAGCTTACTACTCAGACATGTTTAATGAAGAACAAGACATGATTCTGAATAATAAGCAACTGAAATTAAAAGAATAAAGGGAGTTCAAGAAATTCTTCTCTACAAAGCAGATCTCTCTCTCCAAAGCCCTCAAAATCTCACAGGGTTGCAGAAAAATAAATCTTGCTAGAATAGAACTTAATGGTTGGGAAAACCTAAAAATACTATTTATATGTCCTAAAACACGTCAGAGACTTGTGTTGCAAATATGGAAACTTCGGGCAACTTTGTAAAACTTCCAAATTTGTGATTCTTCATCGGCTGAACATGGTGTCGATCGATGCTAAGGCAGTGTCGATCGACACTCCCTATCCGTTCTGACTCCAAGTTCGTTTCTTCTGAATTGATCCTCCAAAATGATCCAAATTGCTCCATTTTGCTCCTTTCATGCCAAAATCCTAGAAAACCTGTAAAAACTCAAAAACATCCTAGAAAACAAATCAAAAGACACTAAAAGACTCTTTATATCATGGTTAAAAACCACAAAAAAAAACATAATATATCATCTCTAAAACAAAGCTTTATTGATCTCCTTCACACCAAATCGACCAGAGTTCTCTCTTTCTCTTTTTTTCTCAAAGAAAAACCAACGACAACAGTAACACCAAAGCAAAAGGAGAAGGAAACGTCACTTGATAAAGAATAGGGTACTTAGTTTAATTAAATTAGCTAAACCATCCTTTTGATTTAATCAATAAATCGATCTGGTTAATAAACCAACAGTGATTAAACCAAATCTACTCTAATTCCTGATATAAAATTTAATATTTTATTATTTACTGGAATACTGGCGTTAAATATAATGACAACTGCAATAGTATTTTTGGAAGGGAATAAACCCACAAGAATCAATCAAATATACTATAAATAATGATGCTTCAAATATAGCTAGAATGCAAAAAGAGAATAGAATAAAAGATTGTAAATCAATAAGTGAAAGACATTAGATATAGAAAACCATCAGGGTTCATGACATTAAATGAACCAAATATATAGGTTGCATTAGAAACCGTTCTTGAACTCAAAACATGAATATTAAGGGCATCTCCAACCCACCTCTATATTTGCTTTTTAACTCTATTTTAGAGTAAAATCTACTCCAACCCATCTCTCTTTCTACCTCTATAATAGAGATCTCTATTTTTTCTTCTATATATAGAGTTGAACTTTTTTATTTATAAAATGGTCCTTGAACTTTTAACACTTTTATATTTTTGATCAAAATAAATAAATTATATATTTAATGGTCCTTAAACTTTTAACATTTTTATTATTTTATATAAAGCAATGTATTTCTTTTAATAAATGTGATATTTAAATAATATTTATGAATGTTAAAAATTTAAATAATATCATAATTTTATGAAAATTTCACAAATACTAAAATAAATGGGGTACTTTTCAATTTTTATAAGTAAAAGGTATTAATAATAAAATAAAAAAAGAATCTCTACGGAATATTCTTTTTAGAGGAAGAAATAGAGGTATCTATTGGAGCAAAAGTCACCTCTATTATAGAGTTCCTCTATTTTAGAGGTAAAAATAGGGAAAACCTTGGAGATGGTCTAAACCAACATACACATAATTGATTATCGAAGCACTGAATTGCCTAGAAACTAACCATTCGTTTGAATTTAAGAAAACAAGCAAGCATTAATGTTAAATTTGAAACTAACCATTCGTTTGAATTTAAGAAAACAAGCAAGCATTAATGTTAAATTTGAAACTAACCATTCGTTTGAATTTAAGAAAACAAGCAAGCATTAATGTTAAATTTGGTTTTTTCACATAGTGTCTTAACTTCAGCTTTTGTTGGTCAAGGAGTTTTATAAAGCAATTCAACAACACTTTTAATGTATCAATATATTAAATCTAAGATCATAATCTTGGTGACCTATTTAGATTGAAAGAAAAGAATGTTATAAATGAGGAACCAAACTAATCAATCCAAATACTCCCTCTGTCTCACAAAGATTGAAGTTTAGGATTTTACACACATATTAAGACAGAGAGAATATATGATTTATTTTTCTAATACTTTTTCACTTTCCCACCTTCCCACTTTTACACTCCATACACTCTACAGCATCAGTAATCATTAAAACAAAAATTTATTAAAAATATTCAAAACATCAATCTTGTTGGGACAAAGAAATTTCTTTAAAACTTCAATCTTTGTGAGACAGAGGGAGTATAACCTAACAATCAATCAATTATGAAAAGTTCAACCCAATTGGAAGACTACTCCTCTTATCTGAAATGCATTAACAAGAAGCATTAAGTTGAGTTAAGAGGAGCAAAAAATATTGTTTTTGGTGTTTGCAAGAGCATCTCCGGTTCAAAAGGATATTGAACCCGGAGCACAAGGGAACCAGTGCCCGTGGACTATTATTATATATTACAAAAAAAATTATAAGTCTAGAATAGGATTTGTGGATTGAAATTCTTTTTATTTATTTTGTAATTTTTATTTAAACCAGCATATGTATGATTGTTTTAGTTGTTTTAAAAGTTTTTTTTTCTAATGAAATATTATGCTATGAAATCATGTGCTGAATATGATTTATGGAAATAACATCTATTTTGTAAGATTTATATGGTTATTATGAGTAATACACATAAAATCTATACTATCCCTAATTACCAAAAATCAAACAAATCTGTAAATTATTATACATCTAAATTGTGAATGTCATAATTTTACAACAAAAAATCAAATGTATATCTATTATATAGTCTACAGAAAAAAGTCACTTACTTCCGAAATAATATAGTAGGAAATTAGGGATTATTTTTCTGTTTTAAAAAATAACCAAAAATGTATTAGGTTATTAAAAAAATCTGTGTTTATTTTTTAAAGAAATTCTTATTAACATTACCAAATTACAGAAAATATAGAAATAATATAAATAAAAATGTATAAATACTAAAGAATAAAAAAAGAAATATTAAGCAAATGGTTATTGTGACATTTCAACCTCCAATGTTTTAATATATAAGACACGGCTTTTGAAATCATTTGGTCACTCTATGACAATTTAGCTATTATTTGATGGAGGTCTCTCTCTTCCTTCGCCTTAGTTATAACTTATAAATCATTATTGCTGTGATTGTTCATTATAAGTATTTTAAATCAATCGAGTAACTCGTGGTTTTTAGCTTATATATATATATATATATATATATATATATACACTGTGGAAAAGCTATGGAATCTTGAAGTCGCGCGTTGGGCAATTTTAAAGTAAAAATGGTCGCTTTCTTCTGTCCAAATGAAAGTTAAATAATTTTATTTTATCGTATGATTCATCATCTATTTAACGCACAAAGGTATACTTGAAGGGTACGAGTTCATAGTTTCAAGGGTGCAACAAGATGAGTGATCTGTTGTGGATTACAGGACTGTGTGTTATAGCCTTAGTGGTTGTGAGGATTAGCCATTGGTGGTACCGATGGTCAAACCCTAAGTTCAACGGCAAGTTACCTCCGGGATCAATGGGTTTCCCGATCATCGGAGAGACATTCCACTTCTACAAGCCTCATGGATTCTACGAGATCTCACCTTTTTTCAAGAAGAGGATGTCAAAGTCAGATTTTAATCCCTCTCTATATCTATATATATGTGTGATCTTGTATGTTTATATCCTTATTCATACGTTTGTGTGTTGCGTGAGTGTTTCAGGTACGGGCCTTTGTTTCGAACGAACATTCTAGGATTCAAAACCGTGGTTTCGACAGATAAAGATGTGAACATGGAGATTTTGCGGCAAGAGAACAAGTCTTTCAATTTAAGTTATCCGGATGGTTTAGTGAAGTCACTGGGAAAAGAGAGCATATTTTTCAAGACCGGGAACATTCACAAGCACATCAAACTAATAAGTATGCAGCTTGTGGGTTCGGAGAATTTGAAGCGGAATATATTAAAAGATATGGACCGCGTGACCCGCGAGCATCTCAGTTTGAAGGCTAGCCAAGGAAGATTCGATGTTAGGGATGCAGTTTTCAGTGTATATTATCTATCCTTTTTTTTTGTGTGTCTGACAAATTTCACTGACAATACAGTTAATGAAATTCTCACTAGCTCTTTAATCTGTTTTTAATCTTTGTAGATGATAACAGCTCACTTGACACCAAAAATGATAAGTAACCTCAAACCAGAGACTCAAGCAAAGCTTATGGATAATTTCAAGGCCTTCAGTTTCGATTGGTTTCGGCCATCTTTTACTCTAGAGGCCTTGAAGGGAATCTACAAAACTCTTCGGGTGAGACTTATTTTTTTTCTTATATTTACTGGGGACCTATCACAACACTAAACCCATGATTTCTATGATATTAATTATATACAGGCATGCCGAGATGGGATGAAGCTGTTAAACGAAGTTTACTCGAAGAGGAATGCGTCAACAGAAAAGCACGATGACTTCCTTAACACGGTGATGGAAGAGCTTGAGAAAGAAGGAAGCTTAGTGACCCAAGATGCGATTGTAAGCCTCATCTTTGTTCTTTCATGTGTCACTCAGGAGCTCACCGTTAAGACCATTTGTTTCGCTGTCAAATTCCTATCGGAAAACCCAAAAGTTCTCGCTGAACTGAAGGTAAATGTTTAGAGAAGCTAACCATGTGATGGTATTCTAGCAAATATGTATTTTTTATTTGCTAGACACAAACAAACAAGCTTATTTGTATGTATGTTGATATATAATATATATATATAATTGTAATTTGGCAGAGAGAGCACGAGGCGATCCTTGAAAGCAGAGAAGATAAAGAAGGTGGAGTTACTTGGGAAGAATACAGACACAAGATGACTTTCACCAACATGGTAACTAATTACTTGATCTTCTTTCGTCTAAGGCTTGTATAATATATTGTAAGGTTCACATGCTTCACCTTTTATTTACACTACTCTCTCTAGGTTATCAATGAGACGCTTCGATTAGCAAACATGGCTCCGGTTGTGTTTAGAAAGGCGGTAGAGGATGTGGAAATCAATGGTAAGTACTAGTACTGATCATGTGATATATCGTATACTACTATAATATTTATTTTTTTAAGTTGACTTTTTTTACGAATTTTTGTAACTACAGGATACACTATTCCAGCTGGTTGGGTAGTGTTGGTTGCAACTTCAGTGGTTCATTTTGATTCTGAAGTCTATGAAAACCCTTTCGAGTTTAATCCATGGAGATGGGAGGTATTGTATATTTTACTCGAAACGCCAAAATATTTAGTAGATGAACGAAGTTACTCTGGTTTATTATATTTTTATACGTGCATGATAAATTAAAAAAAAAAAAAAAAAAANTCATTCAACATAAATTTTGTTATAGTATGCATTCGGCGGAATAACATTTTCAAAACATAAAAACAAAAAAAAACTGCGTACGTATTTTTAGCTAATCTATTAATTGGATTTTGATGATGGTTATGGTGTGCAGGGGAAAGAGGTGCGGTCTGGGTCGAAAACATTCATGGTGTTTGGTGGAGGAGTTAGACAGTGCGTTGGTGCAGAATTTGCGAGACTTCAGATTTCAATTTTCCTCCACCATCTTATCACAACTTACGATTTCTCGTTGTTCAAAGGCTCTGAGGTGATTCGAGCGCCAGCTGTTTTCTTCCCCGAGGGCATTTCAATAAACATCTCCAAATGTTCCACATGACCTTATCGCAGACATCCTCTTACTATATAAATCTCCTTCGTTTCGTCTTTGTTTTTCCTAAACATTATAATATAATGCTCGCGATTTCAATATCTTCTACAAGCAAACTCTACAAATTAAATAACTTATATGAACTTTTAGTCCCGTGAGAATAATAATATCTTCTACAACTCTACAGCTTTTACCTTCTATGATATATTGATATTTACTGCGGTAATAATAATATAATCATACAATTTTTGTTTTCTATTTCTTTCAGCAAATCATAGCAGGAATTTTATCTTCTCCAACGATGTTTATATATATTACTGATCATGTTCATCTACTAGAAAAAAAAACTTAAGAAAGGATAAGTAAAGTTAATGAACAATACATTTTTAGAGAGTTTTTTCTCCTCTTAAAATGTTCACCTAAGAAACAAAAACATTTGTACAATATTGTGAATTGAAAATGGTCCATTAAATTATCTCTATTTATAAGTATTACATTTATACCAATAACTAATAGAAATTTAGATTAATTAAACAGCACAAAATAAGCAAAATTGAATATTGAAAATACTAAATGTTTGTGCCGAGCTATGTGGACAAAAAATACCTCTTATTTCATTGAGTGGCGTACCCAAAATGCTTTCCGTAATGCAGTTTGAAGCTTATAAATATTGGAGTTTGGGCTGCTCTTACTAATTAATCCGATGAGATTATAGCTGAGGCGTCCATACATTTTGGAGATTTCCTCGAAAAAGAAGAGGATGATTTTGTGAAAGTAACTCATGAATACTTAGTAGATATGTTGGGTTATAGTGTTTTCCTGCACAATGCTCGGAGCTGCCGAGCTGGTATGACCAGTTTCTAATGGTGAAATAAAGCATCATCGTCGTCTAAGAAACGTGTGTGGACCGGAGTGATACACAAACTTTCTACTGTATGTGGCTGTCTTTAGTATGAGTCAGTATGATTTTGTAGTTGCTATATATGCAATATTTTTTCCTATTTAACCAAATGTCTTGACTCGTAAAATCTACTCTCTTGGCTCTTATCCCAAAGAATCCGAAAGTTGCATATGCCACAATAAAGGAATATAGACCAATTGATTGATAAAATATGTTATACAAGGTGGTTTTAAAAATACTAACAACCCGGTTAAAGGTTATACTTATGGATTTGTGCAGGGAAGATTTGATACAAGCCTCGGAATCCACCAAAACAAGGCTCACGGACTCAAAGACTTAGAAGCTTAGACGGAAGCGATTTGGTGGAGAGTAACCGGTTTGATGTTGATTCCACAACACCAAGGGCTAGAGGATATGATCCAAGGGCTATTCCTCTGCAAGGATCATAAACTCTACACGAAACCTAAGTTGTTTGATTCCACAAACTACCTAGAACTCGCAAGAACAATGATTTGATTCAAAACACAAAGTGTTGAAGCAAACTAAAATTTCTTATTAATCAAAAGCGTGTGTTGAAAAGTAAAACGTGATAGAGCTTATATAGAGACTCAAGTACAACATCTATATGCTAAAATAAAGAAAGAAATCTCAACAATTAATGATAATTATGGTCTTTGAGAATTGAATCTCAATTGGTGGCAACTTGTCCTGTGGGAAGGTTGTTAAAGGGTGAGGGACCAGGGTTCGAGGAACGCCTGGCGCACCAATAACCTACTGGTGGATTTGGATATCCACAGTGATGGGTTAGGATCGATGCCCTGCA
>NC_025693.1:8849558-8857982 GCF_000633955.1 Camelina sativa
GTTGGGGCAGCTAGCGGTGGGCTAGTGGGGTCCGCGGGACGGGTTGTCATATAAAAATCGATTTTTATTGTAACAACCCGTCCCGTGGACCCCACTAGCCCCCCGCTAGCTGCCCCAACGGACCGTCCGTGGACCCTGCTAGCCCCCCGCTAGCCGTCCCAACAGACCCCAAGCTGGCCCTGCAGGGCATCGATCCTAACCCATCACCGTGGAATGGAACTATTCATCCAAATCCACAGTAGGTTATTGGTGCGCCAGGCGTTCCTCGAACCCTGGTCCTCACCCTTTAACAACCTTCCCACAGGACAAGTTGCCACCAATTGATTATATCAGCCAAATCTGGAAAGTTGTGATGCACCTTGAGTCTTGATAACTTGGGGCCGAAGTTGTGGTTTCTTGGGACGTCTAGATACATTCTACGAAGCTTCTGGATGGTCTTGAGAATCTCACAAAGGCGCAACATTGAATAAGGAAAAAGCCGTTGTGTCATAAAGACAAACAGATCCAAATAAGGAAAGTTACACTTTAACTTGATCCGCCTAATCAAGTGAGGTGGGGTGCATCCTAAGATGTGTGGTGAAGTCTCCAAGTGATATTGAAGCTCTCCAGGACGCCAAGGGATGCTTTGGTTTGAGCCATTTATGGAAAGATACATTTTGAGTGATAATTGATTTGTAGAAAGGTTCCCTGAACAATGTCTTGAACTAGCACGAAACAAGGGTGGCTTTCTAGGAAGATATGTGGAAGGATGTTGTCTCATTAAAAACATTTCTAGGTAAACCCATTGGGAAAAACCCTAGATAAGGGAAACAGAGTGCAACGGTCCTACTCCAACGATGTGATCTTCTGGCTCGTTGAATGTCCGCATCACTTCTAGTTCCAGCGGTCAGCTCCAAATTATGTTTGTTACTGATTCTTCCACATTTTGGAAGGATATGATAATTCTCCTTGACTGGTACAAGCTGGTTCTTTCCAAAAAGTACTTCAGGCAGTCTATCAGGACGTTCGTCAGGCTGTTCATCAAGCAGTCAGTCAAGTAGTACTTCAGCCACTGCTTCAGCCGGTGATTCAGCTCCCATCCTTACATCAAGATTGCTCTTGGAAAATGTCTTTTTGGCAACAAAACTTGTGAAAGATTATATATATCACAATGATTTCATAGCTCCTAGGAGTGCCATCAAGTTTGGCATATCGAAAGCTTCTGATACATGTTAATGGTCCTTTATCATCTCCATATTCAAGGCATTGGGATTTCCAGACTTAGGTGATATATTGCATATCCACTGCATTCTTCTCATTGGTAATTAATGGTGAGTTAAAAGGGGTTTTTGCAAGTAACAGAGGGATTCGACAAAGACTGCTCCATGTTCCCTTACTTGTTTGTTGTGGTACAAAATGTTTTATCTCGATTACTAAACCGTCCAGTTTAAATACTTTGCTGATGACATTTTAGTTTTCTCAGATAGTTTCTCTTCATCACTACGAGAAACAATTTATATTTTTGAAGAGCTATCTCTGATATCTTGCCTACACATCAATGCAAATAAATTAGAGTTGTATGTGGGAGGTCGAGATAACCAGCAGGAACTCATGGAAGCTGTGATTGCTCATGGCACTCCATTAGATAGTCACCAATATATCCCCAATTTGGGGCTACCATTTACTACAAAATCAATGGCGTCGCAAGATTACCCACCCCGCCCAAATTCATTTATAAGATATATATGTTCTCGTTATTTGCTCTCATGAACAAGTAAGTATTCATCTTATGGGGAGCGCTTGCACTTTATCTCCTGTGTCATACTGTTAGTGTAAAATATCCCACATCGAAAAGATGTGAAAGGGTTTAAGTAATATATAAAAGGTTAGAGCCTCCCCACTCATTGCCAATTGGTTTTGAGTTGGAAGCCCACAGTAAAGCCCAAATTTAATATGGTATCAGAGCAGGTTGATTGTTGGGCCATCCCGTGCATGTTGTTCCCACATATGCCCATGTTTCAGATGGTCATGCCTGAGCGTGAAGGGGGTGTTAGTGTAAAATATCCCACATCGGAAAGATGTGAGGGGATTTAAGTAATATATAAAAGTTTAGGGTCTCTCCACTCATTACCAATTGGTTTTAAGTTGGAAGCCCACAGTAAAGCCCAAATTTAATTTGGTATCAGAGCCTATACACGCTGGCCCGTTAACTATTTTGGCCCGGACAGAGGCCAGATCACCCCATTAATTGATGGCCCAAAGGAAGACCCAATTCCATCGAGATAGCTAAAAAAAAGAGAGCATTATCTCGAGTTGGAAGCCCACAGTAAAGACCGAATTATCCCACATCAGAAGAATTAATATTCTTTGGGCAATATATATAGTGTGAGGCAAACCTCCTCCCTTGAGCTAGCCTTTGGAAGTGAGTTAGGCAGCGATCTAATATGGTATCAGAGCCCGCTTCGCACATGCTCAACCCAATGCACAATCGGCCCAACCCAATAATTGGCCTGCCGATTCATGCCCGAATATACCGATATTAATGCCTAAAAGAACCATCATCTCGAGGGGGCGTATTAGGGATGCAATATCCCATATTGAAAGTTGAGTAGGATCTTAAGTGGTATATATAAGATATGGGCCTCTGTACTCATTTCCAATTGGTTTTTAGTTGGAATCCCATAGTAAAGCCCAAATTTAATACATACCAAGCATTTCAAAATTCTTTTATTCATTGTTTTGATTACCTACTAGATGTTTTGACAATATTGAAATTCGAGAGGTTATGTTGGACTTTTCCATGGCCGGACAACCCAAATACTCTAGTAGGAGATAAGGTAGTTTGGAATGGCATATGTAAACCAAAAGGAGAGGGGGGCCTTGGATTGAGACGGCTTTGTGATGTATCACGACTGTGCTGATCAACTAGTTTGGAGGGATTTTTCACGACACTCTTCTTAAACTTTTCTTTGTAATTATTTTTTTGTATATTGTAAAAAAAAAGTAAATTTCTTTTTTTGGTAATAGAATTTTTTTTGTAACATTTTTTTTTTTTGAATATTCACTTTTCTAAATAATTGGTAGTTCATTTTTTACAACCCCAACCATTTTAAAATATTATTTTTGTTACCTGCAATAATTATCCATATTAGAAGATATGTAATTAACCATATTCAACCAAATTTTAAGTTAGTTCAATCGGCAATTAAATCTTAAAATGATCTTAAATGATGTAAATACTATTTGTTTAAAAATTCTATTTATTTATCATATTTTAGCAAAGCATGGTTGTACATCTAGTATTTTTTACTTTGAACAATTTATTCCTTCTACGTGGCTAACAAGCTATTTGTATAATGACTTTCACAATTCATTAATATAAATCATTTTAGCTGAAGAAATATATATATATATATATATATATATATATATATATATTGTTAGATTATTAAGAGTTTAATTACGTTTAAAAATATTTAGTGGTTGTATTTATTTTTATAATATGTTTAAAGACAGTTCAAAAATCAGAGTGGACTATTGTGTTTGGTTTTATAATAATACAATTCAGAAATGAAATTTGACTATTTTCCTGCCATTTAGAGCATCTCCGTCAACACAATGTATTCAAACAAACAGTTCAATTTCACATTCCCAAACAGCTATCATCTGTCATCATAAAAATCTAATTTTGTTAACATTAATTCCAATTCGTAGAACCCTAACTTTTTTTCACATCCATAAAACTCTAATGTATGTCGATCTAGAACTGAAATTTTAAAAAAAAAATTACCAAAATTTTTCAATTGTTTCACCTCTCAGTTCTACGCTTGTTCTTCTCTGAAGCTTTTGTCATCGATCAATGGAGAGAGACGAGAGAGAATAACAAAACAAATAAATTAATTTAAAAAAAGTTTCTCCAAACCAATCAAAAATTGGCACACATAGGTTTCTAAATGAATCTAAAACATCTAAATTTAACTTATATTATATTTATTTTGTTTTATTATTAGCAAACTCCATCAAAGATATCATGTTAGGTGTACCATCAATATGATGTCTATATCTAATGTAGTGTAAAATGTTTTTTTTTAACGATTATTGAATAATTATGCATGTTAGGTGTACCATTATTTTAGGAAAATCCAAGATATCATATTCAATTCCCGATCTAGTCCAAGATTCCAAGTCAACTTGACGTCTTTAATTAATCATTCATATATGTACAATTATTTTTGGCAAATTTAATATTATCATATCTGACTCAATTTTAAGGAGATAAAGTAATCCATGCAATGAAACGGTAAATCTTACGCTAACAAAACATTATAAATACTATTTCTAATAAAATAATAGATCTCTAAAAAACCTCCACTTGCTATGGTGCACGTTGTTAATTCTCAAAATGTCATTTGAATACCTAATATTTAGTAAATATCATGATTAAATGGTTAATTTATGTTCACTATGTCATTTGAGGCTTGATGTTTAACCAAGAGACGATGTATGTTTATGGCCCATAAATACACTTCTAAAATTAGGGGTGATGATCGATTAGTTTAGATGGCGATTCTAGGGTTTGTCAGATTCTTATATAAGTTTGGAACTATACTTTCATTTTTAAGTTCTTTCTTAATGCATGTAGTTAGCTTCATGATCTAACTCTGATCACAAGTAATGTATGTTTCGCTACCCGCTTGCATATGTACTTGAACCTAGCTTAAGGGTGGGTCGTGTCATAAGAAGCATGTACCACTTACTTATAGAATCCTATGGACAAACTATTTCATAGTTGTATGCGTAAGGTGAGTGTTCTTTTGTGTTTTGTACGTAGTCCGAAACTTAGTACTAGTAAAAAAATTAACTGTAGGATCTCCTGAATAGATAGATCAGCAAACCTCTGTGATCTCCTTGAAATAGAACCTTTGTGAGTCCAAGTAATCAATCCTCTGTGATCCCCCTTTTCAACTTATTGTTGGTGAACAAAAAAACAAAAAAAAGTTTGAATTTATAGAGCAACTTTATTTACATAACCTTAGCATTTAAATGTTGCCTGAAATGCAAAACTATTTATATATTTGAAGGATTTTAACAGAATATATGTGTTGAATAAACTGTTTATAATAATGACACCCATTATACATTCCATGTATTCATCATTAATTTGCTACATTCACAAAGTTAAAAGTTAAAACCAATAAATTAATTTATATTTGCTGAAAACTGAGAAGATTCAATTTTCATATGATGTACTAGTAATCTGAATTTAGCTTGCAATGGGGATACTAAATTTTATTTACACGCTCTTACTTCCTCCAAGTTCTTGAAAAGGCAAAGGTACAGACTTGAAGGCTCTGTATTTCCCCACATTGTTCAGATGTTCATTCTCCAACCTGATTGCAAAAACAAAGATCACAAAAACATTATCTTCTGTTTCTTTTTTTATTCTTGGATCAAAGATATCTGAAATCAGGCTTTAATGCTAAAACCGAACCTAAAGAAGTTCCAAATACCGCGACGAACAATCTCTAAACATGCAACAACAGCAACCAAAGCTCTTTTATGCAAAAATGGTGCTTCTTTAATCCCAAGAACCGTCTGCATCCATGCCAGCCTCAGCACTACATTCACCGCCTTCATTTCAAATCCCAATCAAGCTGTTAGAAATCCCGCGAAAACGCTATAATTCAAACCTCAAAATAAGCATTTTATTTCTATTTGTTTTTTGGTTTACCATGACAATGAAGTATATGCTTTTGTAAGGAACTAAGAGTTTGTCACGAAGCCACGGGTTCTTGGAGTTGCGGTTCATGAGACCCCAATCCTTGAAAATGTCCCAATAAGTATTGAACAATGTGGCAATGGTCGACGTTGTTACAGCCACCGTTAGCCAGTATGTCCCTCTCTTCATCTCAAAAATTGTCCTAGCTGCGACTGCTAATATAGTCGACAGATACTTCAGCGCGTTAAGGCCGTGCGTTTTATCTTTCTCCTCCACCAACCTCCTTATAGACTACAAGAGAAAAACAAACAAAGTTTTACACATTTTGAAAGGGTCAAGCTTTGCAGGTAATTAACATTTCGAAGCAGCAGGATTCGCGGGTATAATGTTAAAATACGGATTTATAACGTTTTGGAACAGCAAGAGATGTGGGTTCGATGCTACATAAATTTAATTTTTTGAAATAGTATGTGAATCACAGAGTTGATGTAACGTAAAGATTCTTAACGTTTTGAAACAAAAAAGAGTTGCGGGTTTATAATTTAAAGTATGGATTTTTCTTCTAATCAGTACCTGAGCGAAGCGGAACCAGTAAGGAATGATGGCAACGACAAGGTAGAGTTCTTTGTAAATATCACTGTCATAGCATGTGTGTGTTCGTTTCTTGAAATCTCCACCCCATCCATAGTAGCAAACATAAAACAATAAGCTTCTGAATGTTTGGACCTGTGAAGAAACCAAAACCAAATTAATGTTCTTCTATAAAGGAAGCAAACAGATAGATCAACCAGATGCTAAACCAAGCAAACTCGTTACCTGACTTGTCAATTGATCTGCGAGGAAGAAGTCCGGGAGAATAACCTGGCAAAGGAAAAACATACTCACAAACTATATGTAACGTCTTTTACAAGTTTTTATTACTTGGACTGAACGTTACCTTGTAGAGAGGACTTAAAAGACAACGAAAGACGCTTCCAACGAAGAAATATCGGCTCGAGCGATAGATTATATTGAATGGACAGAACAGCGCAACCATCAAGCACTGCGATCATAAGTAAAAAAAAAAAAAAACGTTTCAGAGCTATCTACTGTTAAAGATTGGTATCAATGATCTTGTTTTTCATAACTTACAACGAGAAGAGCTAAAGGAACTAGCTCGGTAATGACACTAAAACTTTTGGTTCTCGGATCCATTTCCATGTCAAGATTCGAGATGACTCCTCCGAATGTTAAAACTGCTAGACCAGAACCTACAAGTAGGACTTCTCTATAACCAAGATCATTCCCTTGCTCGAACCCGAAGATAAACGGGTAATTTACTCTGTATCGGCTCCAGAAATATATGTCTGCTGCAAACATAAACAAATGAACCGCAACAAACCCAAACAAGCTGCAGAAAAAAAAAATGTTACTTTAGCTCTATCTTTCATTGGACGTAAATGTAACTTTGTAACGGACCTGTAAAGAGGGAAGATGTTCTCCATGTACTGATGTCGTCCCTCGCTTTTTGTTAAGCCTCTAATATGTACAAGAACCGTTATTGCAATGGCGAGAGCCACAGCGCAACCCGAAAAGAAGCCTGTAGATAAAGATGAGGTTTTATTCTATGAGAGATACTAAAACTTACTATTCATTATAAAGCTAAAAAGATGAATAGAGTACCGAGGAAGTATGTGGTTCTGTGTTTCTCCCTCTTAGTTTTAGGCCTTAAACATTTCATTCCCTCTCTGTGATTTCCATTGGCGAAATGCTTAATAAACGTCGCTTCTACTCTCGACATGAGCCTCGAGACCTGAAAATGTAAACGATATTATATATAAGTCTGGTTTACAACATTAAAGGAAAAGAAGAGGTATGTATTATAACCTCATCGCAGCTACCCAAATACGAGTGATCCACTGTATTTAGATAAGGCTTTGATGCATTCCTTGAAGTAGTCTGCATAAACAATACACATATATCCCAAGTAAGAAGATATACATTAAAAAAAAAAAACAAGATTCTTAGTTAAAACTTTAAAAGATTACAAACCTTGTCATACTTCTTCAGTATCTTTGCAAACGCCAATTGATTCAAGAAGCTGCAAAGAAAGAAAAGATAAGAAAACAGAGTTTTCAAGAAACGTAAGGATCTTTAGATATTTTGTTTCTTACCAATAACTTTTTAAAAACCTAAGTTTCTGATAGAACTCAACAAAAGCACGGCTCATAAGCTCCTCTGCTCTCTTAAGCTCAGGTTTGCTAAAGGTTTGCTCACTAGGGAGGCCAAGGATCATCAATTTAAGAGTTGACAATGGAGTCTCAGGCTCGATCTTGAGCTTTATATGATCCAACATCTCTACTGGAGCAGGTTTAAACACTTTCTTATCCTCTGTCTCTTCCATTTCTTTTATCACATCCATTGGTGAAGTTGCTAAAATATCAAAAAACATTCACATTAACTATATCAGACAGCACCTTAAACGTTAGTTATTAACCATTCTTAAAACAAACCTGGAGTCCTCATTGTTGCATGAGGAGAAGAAGGAGCACTAGAGACGCTATTAATGTCAGGAGGGAGATGAACATTAGGATTCTCAACCTTAATCCTAAGAGCTATCAAAACATTTAACTGCCTACTAAGCTCATCAGCTTCCTCCATAACATTCTCAACTTTTTGCTTATAAAACCTCAAGACCTTGTTGAATTCACCGTCGAGCCGCCTGAAAAACTGAACCTCAATCTCTC
>NC_025693.1:8858689-8860896 GCF_000633955.1 Camelina sativa
CTACTAAGCTCATCAGCTTCCTCCATAACATTCTCAACTTTTTGCTTATAAAACCTCAAGACCTTGTTGAATTCACCGTCGAGCCGCCTGAAAAACTGAACCTCCATCTCTCCTCCTTCCTCAGCCGAGCTAAGAAACGTCGTGGTGTAGCTCGCTGACTCGTCTTCGTTGATCAAAATGACTTGTTCCTCGTCGTCGTCGAAGAGATGATAATGGTGATGGTTATGTCGTTTACTACTCAAAGGATTGTGAGGCTTGTGTGATTTTCTCGGAGAGCGAGAAGCTCGGTTCGTTAGACCGCTAAATGCGCGGTAAAGAGAGATTCTTCTCGATAACCCCGCGGAGCCTGTACCGCCTTCTTGGCCTTCGGCTTGGAGCGGTGCGGTTTCTCCCGAGGGTGGAGGTGGAGGAGGAGGATGAGGAGGACGTTTTTGTAAGCGAAAACGAAGGATCTGTTTGACGATTGATTTGAGAGAACGGTAATCCATGTAGGCTTCTCGCCATTCTTGGATCATCTGCGTCTCGAATTCTCTTCCAAACTTCATCTTTCTTGATCTGGCTGTTGTTGTTTTTTTCCCGGAAAGATTATTATTTTTGTTTTCCGGGAAAATCTAGCAAGAACGGGAAGAAAAAAAATCCTCTGTTTCTCTAATCTTTTTCATTTTTGGTTATGGATTTTTGTGTGTAAGAGCTGGATTCAAGTTTCTTTTTTTAAATCTGGTAATCAAAGACTATATACGTGTGTGTAGAAATAAGATTATAACGAGAAATGGGAGGAAAAAACAGAGTTATTGTTCCTTCCAAATACAAAACATCTCATGCAAATCCCTACTATTAATCGTAAAACATTGCCTGAAAAAAATCTTAGTTTTGTAAGAATTTACAATACAATGCCATTGCAATTATGACCAAATAATTTATTTGCGATAAGGATAAAAACGTCATTATATTGGCTCTGAAATCGGATAAACACGCGGATCCTTTTTACCCATTTATATGACCCGGTTTTAGCTTTTAATCTCAGCCGTTTCATTTTATTTTGAACATAACATCTTAGCCGTCCATGTACAGAGAGTCTGAGACATGAAACCTAATTTTTTTTTTCCGCCTCTGCTCTCGATCTTAGTTTCCAGTACTAAAATTGAAAGAGTGATTCGAGAATTCCATAGAACTCTGGGAATTTGATTTGATGGTGCAAAGCAATCGTAAATCTAAGAACAGATTTGAAGCAGTTGGCGTATAAAAGATCTATCGGCTACAACAAGGTAATTCGGTTTCAACCTAAAACCAAATAAATTGTTCTCTATCTCTAATGCTTAAAACCAAATTTAATTGGAATTTTGTTTTTGAATCTTGATGTGTTTTGATTTTGGGTTCCTCTCTGGTCATCATCATGATTTTAAGATGATAAACTCATGCTCATAAATCATCATCTCTCCTGTCACGTAGTGTCCTCATCAACGTAGTGTCCTCATCAACGAGAGATTCAAAATTGATGCTCTCATGATTATTTTGCATCTTCTTTTATGTATGTACCCCAGAGATTCACAAAATGAATCTGGTAAGACCAAAGGCTTAGGAGATGACTCTCCTTGATGAGCAGCGGAAGCAGTGCGAGGCAAAAGTTTTCCCAGGTAATGCAAGATAAATATCTATCACATAGATAGATAGCCATTACCTCTTTTTTTTAATGGCGCTATCCATGCAGTTGAATGCAGAGATTGGAGAATTTGATGAAACCGTTGAAAGGGATTTATCACCGTTTTGTCCAAGAGCTAGAAGCGAACATTGAAGAACTCAATCAGAAAATATTAGGACTGAAGAATAAGCAGATGTCACTGCGAGCTACCTTTCAAAAAGAGTACACAGATGGATAACGAGGTAAGAAACAGCAGGATCTTGAGTTGAGAGCTCCTTCCTTAAACTTATTTGGGTTTTGTGATTTAGTTTATTTTTTTGAATTACCCATTTGTCAATCAGGCGATTTGCATATGCTTCAATCTGATAGGTGAAATCTGCTCCTGAGTCCTGACATGTGTATTTCTCTGTACAGATTTCCAAAGCAGAGCTTGATCTTTTGCAAACTGTCCAAGAAAATGCACACCTCCACTCACAAATTGTTCAATCTCCAGACAAATTTTGCAGGTATCTTAATGTTCTTACTAGCACTAGGACATACAGTAATTAGCTTTAGAGGTTCCTCCTCT
>NC_025693.1:8860956-8864475 GCF_000633955.1 Camelina sativa
GGATATGGAAGAGAGGAGATGGAACGAGACATGATAAAACGGGACAGAGACATGTTCCCCGTTCCTCTAGGTTATATAGTATATACGTGTAATAATCCAAAGTAAAACCAAACTTAAATTAGATATTTAAAATACTACAATTATATAAAAATATTTTGCCCGTGCTATAGCATGGGTTACTACCTAGTAATAGAAGAAAAGAAAAACATAACAGATGAAATAAAATCACTGCATGCTAAGGAAAAATATGAAAGGAATGTGCATGCTAAGGAAACAAATTAAAGTTCTTATTTAGGGCGTTATATACTAAAAGCCTTGTTGATGCATGTTATGGAGAAATATGAAAATGATAGATAAATTATATATTTTAGGCTTTTTAGCCTTACACAAAGCATTTTCAAAATATCCAAAATATCTGGAAGTTCTTAGTTATATTATATGTGTCAAAATTTAATCAAATTTAACTATTTTTAAATCAATATTGCGAATATCTTGAACCGTGCCAAAACTATCAGCAACAGTACCAAATCTAAACCAAAATTTTCAAATTTTCGAATGGATATTAGTCTCATCTACCCGAAATACTCGAAACTGAACGGATTTACTCGGAACTAAACGGAATACCCAAACTCCCATGTCTACCCCCAATATATTTTTAAAGTAAAATTTTTAAAAATCCAAATTGCAAAATTACGTTTCATTTTAACTTTTCGAATATCAGTAACTTTTTTATTCATTTATTGAGTGGTTCCTTAAATTTCATTACAGTATGTTGGGGTATATGGGTCGAACTAATTTTATTAACATATCTAAATTCACAAACAAAAATGTGAAATATTTTTGCATTACTAGTCTATTACACAAAATTCGTGGACGAGGTTTTTTTGTAACCATAAGTGTAAGTGGTAGTCCCTTTGACCTTTTTTAGCAAACTAAACTTAAACTTATCAGTTCCTTGTTACACGGAAGAAATTTAAGAAAATTTTGACAAAAACCAAAACAAGACTTCATAATATTTTATATTTTTTTCTAACAAATCCCAAATTTTCATTGTTGTTAAAAACTGGAAGATGGATTTGCTACCATCAAGATGTAAGATTCACATGACAACGACGTTAAAATGGATCATTACAATGATGACGTTGACGACGATGATGATGCGAAAAGGAGAATCAACGAGATTGGATATGGAATCAGGTATCCACAAATGTATCTCCGATGATATCAAATTTAATTACATGACGGTTGGAACTTATTCCATCGTCAATCCAAACGAAGGTCACCATCTTCCGCCTTCTCACAAACTCTTTGTCACTGTAAGCACTAACTATGAATCGAGAGGATTATAATCTATGATTCATTTGATGGAGAATCACGTTTGATGTATATAAAATATATGTATATCTAGGTGACGTCCCCAAAAGGGAAAACCCATCATCACGCAGAGAATGTAGAGTCCGGGAAGTTCGTGTTCACGGCAGATGAAACCGGGGATTACATGACATGTTTTGTTGCTCCAGGTTATAGACCTGTAGCAAAATTCGCGGTTGATTTCGAGTGGAAAAGTGGCGTAGAGGCTAAAGATTGGACCACCATTGCCAAAAGAGGCCAAATCAACGTAACATAACAATATACATGTGTTTAAAACATAACTATAGTTTCTTTGTGTATAACTTATTGTTGTTAAGTTTATAATATGTTAATCTCCAGATGCTGGAGGTTGAGGTGAGGAAGTTACTTGACGTGACAGAAACTATACATGAAGAAATGTTTCAGCTCCGAGAGAGGTACATAGACAAGTCTATAAATGACTAGTTTTTATTTTATTCCAATATATATGTAACATACCACTCAAACTGTTGCAAACTGGGTTGTGAGCTTGCATTTCGTTTGATGTAGACAATAGACTAGTGAGATTGTTGAGAATTTGGATTAACATGATGTAGTGATCATAAAAATGATAAATCAGTTTGTTGTGGTTTATAATGGGTAATGTGAAACTGTGACAGGGAGCGTGAAATGCAAGAGTTGAACCGATCAACGAATTCAAGAATGGCGGCACTAAGTATATTGTCGTTGGCGGTTACGTTGTCCGTCGCCGGTTTACAACTATGGCACCTCAAGTCATTCTTGGAAAGGAAAAAGCTCCTATGATCAAAACATGTTGTTGCTTCTGTTTTAAGTTTAAAAGATTTTGGTGATTTCGGTTTGGTTTCTTTTACTTACTAAACCAATTAATTTTTTTAATCTTGAATATTAAGAAACTGAAAAATTTTGCATTTTGTTTTGTTAGACTAGAGTCCACCAATCTTGAGGTCTTTTTTTCTGTTTGTTACATAATAGGCATGTGAAATTGATTTATTACAGTGTCTTTTAGTGTTAAAAAATTTAGGAGGATATAAAATAAATACAAACCTAGCAGAACAGATTTTCTGATGCAGTTTAAGATTTAATTCAATAAATGGTCATTCATCGTTTGAATGAAGAGATCTATAACCAAATAATGTTGAGATAAAACTTAAAAGATCCTATAAAGGATTCCGGTTTTTTCTGGCAGGTGGCGTCTGGTAGTCTTCCTGTAAAGGAACGGATTGCTCATCGCGGTGTACGGTGTGATGTTACGTGTCAACGGTGCGGCTCTACGGTGGAGTCTATTAATCACGCTCTTTTTGAGTGAGTACGCTCGCGTTTGGTTTGGGAGTTATCGCCGGTTCATTTTCCTTCGACTGGCTTTCCTTATCAATCAGTGTATTCAAATTTAGATTTCTTATATTCTAAGGCCTTATCAAGCTCCGGGGGTTCGGGTATTGGATATATGCTGCCTTGGATATTGTGAACAATTTGGAAAGATAGGAATAAAAAGGTTTTTCAAGGATTTGAGGTAGAGCCAATTGATATTATAAATCAGGCGTCAAACGATAAACTTCTGTGGGAGGAGGCCAAGTCCTTCTCTGTGAACTTCTTGACTCCCCAATCATCTCCGGAGGAAAGTGTTGTTTCTGATCGTTGTCAGGTTGATGGTTCATAGAAAGGTTCCGACCCTTTGGAGGGCTTAGGATGGTGGTATGGTAATCATGATGATAGGACGCTACTTATGGGAGCTTGCAGTCTTCGTTGTAGTCCCTCTTCCCTTCATTCGGAGTTTCACGCTTTGCTATGGGCTATGGAGTCTCTTCGGGCGGCGGAGATTGATTGTCAGAATTTTGAGTCAGATAGTGCCGAATTGGTGGCGATGGTGCAGGCTCCGGACGATTGGCCAGCTTTCTTGTATTTATTGGAAGATTTACATTCCCTCAGATCATCTTACTCCTCCTTCACCCTGACCCAGATTCCGAGGACGTCAAACGTCCGAGCAGACTGTCTTGCTCGCTGTTCTAGATCTTTAGCTTCTGAATTTTCCTTTGGAAACTCTTTTGTTCCAAATTGGGCTACCAACCTTGGAGTCACCTTTTAATTTATTTAAATGTTTGGTTGGAAAAAAAAAAAAAAAAAAAAAAAAAAAAAAAAAAAAAAAAAAAA
>NC_025693.1:8865650-8889581 GCF_000633955.1 Camelina sativa
AAAAAAAAAAAAAAAAAAAAAAAAAAAAAAAAAAAAAAAAAAAAAAAAAAAAAAAAAAAAAAAAAAAAAAAAAAACTTAAAAGATCCAACTTTCTCCATTAATGCTGAAAAATTCCCCATGCAATCAAAACCGTTAAATGAATTTAAGCATAGCTCAGTAGGTGTTTTAGCTGACCACCCAAAATAAACTTGCACAAAAAGATATAAATACCGCGGGTCGGGCCTATTTATGCTCTGAATCATTGGTGTTGATGTCAGTCTCTTAGCAATTTTAAACACCATGGACAGATAAGGGCTGTTCCGGTAGATAACTTAACCCTAGACAGCCGAGTAAACTCGTTACTTTGCAGGTTAAAGGATCCTCTAGTAGGCCATATACGGGTCAGAAAGTGTACTAGGGGGATTCGTTAAACCAAACGACATCACTAGAAAAAAACACACTAAACATATTTCATATGACTTGTTGAGGACTTATCGACGTTAGCACAAATGCGAAGCAAAAGCAAAACAAGAATTAACATAAACGTAAAGAGAAGTGTGCTTAGGTTACTTATTTAGTCATAAGAATGCAATCCAAATTCAAGAATTCCTTTTAGTCATCGTATTCACGATGGCCGTGGTGCTTATCCTTCTTCTTCTTCTTGTCATCATCATAGTCCTTATGGTCCTTCTTCTTCTTCTTGTCATCATCATAATCATAGTGCTTCTTCTTCTTCTTATCATCATCATCATAAGAATGATCCTTCTTCTTCTTCTTCTCATCATCATCATGATAGTGCTTCTTCTTCTTCTTCTCATCATCATCATCATGATAGTTCTTCTTCTTCTTCTTCTCATCATCCTCATCACCACCATAGTCTTTCTTCTTCTTCTTCTTCTCATCATAATCATCATCATGATGGTCCTTCTTGTAATGCTCCTTCTCCTTCTTCTTCTTGAACTCATCATCCTCAGAGATATGACCATCTTTCTTCTTATCCTTCTTCTTCTCCTTCTCCTTCTTGCTCTTCTCATCATCATAATCCTTCCCACTCTGCACCAACATTTCAATAAACCATTTGTTTCAAACTCATCCAAACAAACCATTTTCACATACAATGAGATCTAGATGCAGAGTATAAATTCCAATTTCAATTTCACAAACTTACATGTTTTTTGTGACCTTCATCATCACCATCCTTGTGACCGCCGTGGCTAGGATTCATGTAACCGCTCTCAATCCTCCCACCATAGCCAGATCCATGCTCCGATTCAGTTTTCCGGCCATACTCAACCTCCGTTCTTCCTCCATATCCGGAATCAGGTTTCCGGCCATACTCAACCTCCGTTCTTCCGCCGTATCCAGAATTAGGTTTCCGGCCAAAATCAGATCCACCGGGTCCGGGTCGGGAGTAGCTACTGTACTCGGTCTTAAGAGCTTGGTCTTCATAAGCAGGAGGATCGTGGTTTAAGGAAAAATTAGGCCGCTGATACTCGAACGCGTCGCCGGCGCGAGACGAGAGAGGGTAACAAGTCTCGTCGGACGGCGGAATCGAACGGCCGTACGTTACGGTGATGTCGTAGCCTCCACTATACGGTGTCGGATCGTAATCTGCGAAATCGTCGACGTCATCGTCGTCGTTGGTGTAATACGGCATCGTTTTTTTGTAGAGTTCGTACTCACTCCTTCTCTTTGATTTTTTTTNTTTTTTTTTTTTTTTTTTTTTTGATCTCTGAAACGAAGGTTATGAGTTTTTTTGGTTTCCTCTGTTTACATGGCGACTACTACGTAGGAAGAGTCAATGGATGCCACGTGGATATATCTTTATTTGTCTTAAGTAAAGTATCTTTTTTTATTGTCCTAAAAACACTGGTGCGATTGTGGTTAACAAACATTACATTATAGTTAAAATAAGATAATGGATGATTGGATGAAAAAGGGAAGCAATTAAATAAATGATAACTAGAATAATAAAAGAGAGAAAATGAAAAGGTTTTTATTGTTTGTAGTTGATAAAAATATTAATTGAGAGGATTTTAATATAAGGGTGTATATAACTTGTACTCAACTATTAATCAATTCAATTTTTTTTTTCTTTTGACAGTAAATTTTTGCTTGTTTTAATGAGCACAACTAGATTTTAGGTACACCACGTGCATATAATTTTTATTATTATTTATATTTTATATTGTATTTTTTTTTGTTAAATATTTGATGTTTTACAAATAGAGTAATAACTATATTTTTCAACCGTTTGTGTAGCTAAATGTTTATATTCATTGTTGAGAATATACTTCAAGACTATTTGTTTGTTATATTTAGTTTGTTTTGTTTAGTGTTTAAAATTTTATTTTGATTTGTAATTATTATAACAAAAAAAATAAGGGATCAAATACATAATAAATCATTTATACGCTATGATTAAGTCACATTTTTACTAATGATTTAACAATCTTAGTTAAATCAACTTAATTTTATATGTCAAATATTCTTATATTAATAGTGTTGACAAATAATAAAATGAAGATTTAACCTGTGTTATCACAAATTTAATGATAGTTTATTAATTCCAACATGTCGTCTTTATAACTCATCTATTATATAGTATTTTGAACTTTTTTAATTTTACATATACGTAATATTTTAAAATTTTATTAAGTTTCTATTTATTAATTATATTATTTAAATAAATGTGAATCAAAATTCTCCTTACATTAAGAATCAAAACTCACAGGTTTTTTAAAACAAAATAGGAATCAAATTGTTGTTTTCTTGGTTTGCAAAAGATTCATAGATAGAATATTTTCAATACACAATAGAAGTTGTAGTTAAATATATCATATTTTGTGTTTCCATATTGATTTTGCTGTAATTTTTTAGTTGGAATAGAATGTAAAATATTTAGGAAATAAAATATGAAGTAATGTTATTTTTGAAAACTTTTAAAGGGTTAATGTTGTAATTAAAATTTTAAATAATCAAAACTAAAAGGGCATAACACAAAATTTACTTAAAAAATGTTAATATAGATATTAAGTTATAGTCTACTAAATAACGTTGAGATCCATGTTGATTTACCGAACACAGTTGTTTAGTAATTATGATGTTCCACTATAAAATATTTTATTATAAAAATTTTGGCTTCTTAAGAATGGATAGAAGTAGAACTGAGTCAAATAATTTAGAGAAGAATTTTAATTTTTCAAATAATAGTTTTTAAGATACAAAGATTGTACATTAAGAAATTTTAAATTATGAATCGTAAGTTATTATTGTTTTTTTTGTAAGAGTTATTTTGATGTGTAGTTGTGCTTTTATGTTCTGATTTGGATTAGTTTTGAATTTCGTTCCATACATTCCAGTGAGCATCGGAAAAAAAAAACAAAACCGATTATAATAAATTTTAACAATATAACGACTAACTAGATATTTACTCATGGTACACCGCGGTGCTATTTTTTTAATAAAAAATATAATTTTTTTTATAGATTAACTATATATAACTAATGCTTAATTTGTATTTTTTAAAGTGTACAACCTTATACATATAGATATATTAATTAGTATAAAAATTAGAAAGTATTTTGTTTGAGGTTTATTGTTTTATATTATAGTATAACATACAATTAGATAGTAGTGATTTATAGAAGGAATACACTGTGTATTTTTTTTTTGATTTACAGATAGTAGTAGTTTTATTATTTTAAATTTTTAAAATATATATACAGGATAATTTTGTATTATAGTTTTATATGTTTTATATATAAAGAATCAGTTAACTTTAGTATATATAGTTTTGTTGTGAAATGCAAATAAAAGTTGTTAACAGTTATTTGTTTGACATAAATTCTATATTGTTTTTATTTTAATAAACTTTGGTTATTAAAATGGATCCAAGATGTGTGTATATAATTTTGTTAGAAATGGAAAAATAGCTATTTGAACAAAGAAAAACTAATTCAGTATACTAATTACTTACAGACATATATTACGTAATTGACTTTTGTATTAAAGTAAACTAATATTGGTTTTTTTTCTGTTTTGTCTAGATCGACACAATTGTTTTTATCTGACAAAACAAATCTATCATCTTCTTCGGTTTTATTTCATCCTGTCCATTGCGACATATCCGCCCATCTTGATTTTTAGTCAATCGATTTTATCATCCTTATTTGTCATCTATACGAAAGAGTGTTTAAGTTTTCTGATGAAAAAATAATAGACATCATTATTAAGTATCGATTTTTGGCATATCTAGAATACGAAAGAGTGTTTTAAGTTTTCTGGTAAGTTTTGTGTAATTGTGATTGGTGATGTATAATCAGGGTTTAGGTGTACAGTATTTATATACTGATAATTTAGGTCGAGTAAACCTGTGCACTCAAAAAATATTCAATTAAGCAACTTAATGAGGAGAAATGAGGTGTAATCTGTTTTATTTTTGGAATATTCTTGGGATATAATATATTTAGCATTTAAATTTTATTTGTTTTGAACATATATATTAGGGAAAAATAATTGGATATTAATGCGTTGAGATCGAAAATCTTGGCCACGGATCCTCCTCCAAGATTGAAAATTAATTAATTTATTGATTAGACCGATTGTTTAGAAAATGACTGTATGAAGAAAATATTGTTTTGTAAAATAGGAAAGTTAATATTAATTTAATTAATTATAAACTTAATACTTAATGTTTAAGGGAGTGGTTCCGATTGTTTTGGAAATTTTATTAGGATAGAAAATCTTGTTTCCAATTCAAAACTCAAAATTAACTAATTAAATGAAAAATAAATTACTAATTAATGTCAATGGCATGTCCTGTAAATAAATATAAATTTTAGGATTTATTTCATAAATGTCTCCAAAAATGTATATATAGATAATATTGTGACAATAAATAAAAAATAAAGCATGTGTTCTTAGAAGTTAGTTTTTTCAGTGATACCAGCGGCATCATATATCTACAAAAGTTATAGTGAAAAAAAAAAAAAAAAATCAGTGATCAAAACAGAGGAAAAGTCAATCATGTAAATAATGGTCGTTGAAAAGTATTGCGAGATACTCAAAAGAACATAACCGATGTAAATAGTTCAAAATTTGTACCTAATTTTCATGAAGTTGTTTTCTCAATGTAAACGCTTTTTTTGAGTCTTGGTTTACTCAGCCAAAGCCAATTGTTAACTCTATCATCAATTTTCTTAATTTGTTTATGAGCATTAGTACATGTTGGCTAATTAATTTTGTCATAAGAGCACCTTGAACGCAACCCCGACCCTCCTCCAAAGTTAACGCAAGATGCTTAGCGGTCATCCCCGACTTGTTAAGCTTATCAATGTTACCTGGACTGATAGTGTTGGACCAGGCAAAAACAGTGACTGAATGGAGACCTAAATAACTCATGGCTTTAACTGCGGTGTCAAGATTATCATAGATTTCTGTTAGTTGTATAGTATTTTCTGGAACAGAACAACTCCTTATATCCCAGAAGACCTAAAATAAAGATTATCAAAATGATGACAATAAAGAACTAATAAAATGGGAAGAAAAAAAGTAACTTGAGGAGAGAACAGACCAAAACTCCACTAACCAAAGACCAAAACTCCACTTGAAAATGGAATTTCACATCATCAATATTAATAAGCTTTAGTCATATCACTTTGTCAGTTGTGTTTTGCAAAACCAAAGAAATGAAAATTTAAATCTTATCTTTTTTTTTGATCAACTGGATTATATTAGATATATGGTCTGAAACACCAAGTGATTACAGACAAGCCATAACAGACTCCTTCACAAAAAACCTTCCCCCTAAAAACTATATGCTGAACTAGACTGGACTACACCATTTATATGAACATGGTTTGTCAAATTAGCATTTAATTACTATACCAAAAAATTCCTTCTAAGATAAACTAGACAGAGGATACAAATCTCTCATCTTCAAAAACATGATGCAGCCAATTAGGATACCCAGAAGCTACATAAGATTGAAACCTACTGATGTGACTGAAGGTCGCGGATGCAGGACGGTCGGAGGAAACGTCTTCGGACAGAACATGGCACACGAAACTTTCCTCGGACAAGCTTTGAGGTTTCGAATCTAGAGAAGATTCAAACGAGAGAAACGGAGAATAGCGAGATTCCAACGAGCCGTTTGTGAGAACGGTCGTGTAGCCTCTATCGGGTCGAACGGATGCGGTATGGACGGACGGATGCGGAAGCGACTAAGAGTGGTTGCGGTAAGATGCGATGGAGATTGCGAGATGGATCGAAGCGATGCAAGAGGAACTGGATTGATTGACGACACAAGAGGTTTGGCTCTCCTCTTGATACAGTCGCTAACAACGGCAAACCCGGTTTGAGGTTGTTAGGGTTCTTCCTTAGTACAATTCCGGATTGAACTAGAGAAAGGATGAGAGAAGATCAAAGAATCTCTCTTTGATAAATAGGTTTTTATTTCATTCAAGTCTAAGGAGAACAAAAAGCTAAGAGAGGGTTTAAATACTTAGGTTAAGAGAGGGCATAGGGACACGCGGATTCGTATTGATCCGCACATTTGTCCTTAGACGTGTTCTCCTTGTAAATGGAACATGTCGCCTCTTGTGACTTTCAACATAACACTCTCAACGGTCCAAAAGGAATATTCCCAAAGTTCGAAATTAAACCAAAAGATAAAAGGAAGAAGGATAACCGCCTTGGCCTTGACGCGGGAAGCGACTTAGCCTTAGGGCGTTGTGCACCAAGCTCAATGCCTTGTTAAAACCTTCTCAGGTAAACCCATTGGGAAAAACCCAAAGTAATGAAAAAGAGTACAAATCCTTGCTTAAGTGACTTTGTTGTCTTCACTCTTGGGTAAGAGTGAAGACCAAACGAACTGAACCTTCGAGGTCTTCATCGGTCGGTTAATGCTGGACGAATGATCGAACGAAGAGGTTGATCTGCTGCTCGGCCACCTTTGCGGAGCTCCTTGATCGAGTCGTGGCTCCGAGGAGGATTGCTGGTGCCTTGGCCGCGTTCGAGGTAGGCGTCTTGGCCGCGTCCGGTGCGTCTTGGTCAGGCGTCTCGGTCGCATCCAGCGTGTCTTGGTCGAGCTCTTGTCCTGCGATCACATCATTCCCTCCCTCTTGAAAAGGTTTTGTCCCCAAAACATCTCCGTCTTCACCTACATCAAACAGAACGAGGTCAGTGAAATTGAAAGAAGTTGATGTGGTATACTCACCTGGAAGTTCGAGTCGGTAGGCATTATCGTTGATCTTTTCAACGATTCTGAATGGTCTGTCTCCTCGGGGGCTGAGTTTATCCTTGCGCTTCTGCTGGAACCGTTCCGGCCTTAAGTGAAGCCACACCCAGTCGCCAGGCTTGAACAGCATCGGTTTGCGTCCACGTTACAAGAAGCGTGCGTACTGCTTATTTCTTCGCTCGAACCTCCTCGTGCAGCGTCTTGACTAGCTCTGCTCTTGTGGCTCCGTCTTGGTTCTCGGTCTCGTCCGGTGGTAGAGGAAGAAGGTCCAATGGCGTAAGTGGCTTGAAGCCATATGCGACTTTGAAAGGAGACTTCTTCGTAGACGAGTGCACCGCCTGATTGTATGCGAACTCGATAATGGGGATGCATTCGAGCCAGGAGCCCTTGTTACTTGCGATTGCTGTACGGAGTAAGGCGCCTATCGAACGGTTGACAACCTCCGTTTGGCTGTCGATCTGCGGGTGAGCAGCGGTGGAGTAGAGGAGCTTTGTTCCGAGTTTCCACCAAATGGTGCGCCAGAAGTGACCAAGGAACTTTGGGTCTCGGTCGGAGATGATAGTGCGCGGAACGCCATGGAGCCTGATCACTTGACTGAAGAACAAGTTCACCAGTTGCATGGCGTCATTGTTCTTGTTGCACGGTATGAAGTGTGCCATCTTGGAGAACCTGTCCACAACAACCATGATGCTATCTTTATACGCCAAGAGAGGTAGGCCGAGGATGAAATCCATTGACAAATCGATCCAGGGCGCTGAGGACACTGGCAAAGGCATGTAGAGGCCGTGAGGATGTGTTGTCGACTTGGAGGTGCAACACACGATGCAACGACCGCAATGCTTCTCCACCATACTACGCATTTTTGGCTAGTAGAAGTGCTCTCGAAGCACGGCCAATGTCTTAGTGATGCCGAAATGACCTGATAAGCCTCCGCTGTGGGCTTCTCGAACAAGCAACTCTCGGATAGAACCATTCGGTATACAGAGCCGTCGCCCTCTGAACAGAAACCCTTCATGAAGATAGAATTTGGTGTAAATTCCCTTCCCATGGTTCTGGAAACAGTCACCAAACTCAGCGTCTCCAGCGTATGCATCCTTGATGCTTTCAAAACCCAACACACGAGCGTCCATGGTGGTGATGAGAGCGTGCCTCCTTGACAAAGCATCGGCCACCATGTTTTCTTTCCCCTTCTTGTACTTGATGACGTAAGGGAATGACTCTACGAACTCCAACCACTTCGCGTGTCTCCTCTTCAAGTTGCTTTGGCCGCGAATATGCTTCAACATTTCGTGATCGGTGTGAATCACGAACTCTCTCGCCAACAAGTAATGTTGTCAAACCTCCATTGTGCGGACGAGGGCGTATAGTTCCTTGTCATAAGTCGGGTAGTTGAGCGCTGCACCACTCAGTTTCTCACTGAAATACGCCACGGGCTTGCCTCCTTGGGTAAGAACTGCTCCGATCCCAACTCCCGAAGCATCGCACTCGACCTCAAATGTTTTGTTGAAGTCAGGCAAGGTGAGCAAAGGGGCTTGCTTGAGGCATTTCTTGAGCTTGGTGAACACTCGGTCTTGCTCTTCTCCCCCACTTAAACTCTTGATTCTTCTTGATCACGGCGGTGAGGGGCGCGGAGATCGTACTGAAGTCCTTCACGAACCTCCGGTAAAAACTTGCGAGACCGTGGAACGATCAGACTTGCGTGATGCTTGTTGGCGTGGGCCACTCCTCTATCGTGCGTATCTTCTCTCCATCAACCTTAAGGCCCTGCGAACTTACAACAAAACCTAGAAATACTAGTTCATCAGCAGCAAAGACGCACTTTTTCAAGTTGGCGTAAAGTTTCAATTCGTGGAGAGTAAACAAGACAACTTCTAAGTGTTTGACATGATCGGACAGACTAGAACTATACACGAGGATGTCATCAAAGTAAAACACTACAAACTTATTGATGAATGCTGTTAAAACGTGGTTCATGAGACGCATAAATGTAGAAGGGGCGTTAGAAAGACCGAATGGCATTACCAACCATTCGTAAAAATCCTGTTTTGTTTTGAAGGCTGTCTTCCATTCATCGCCCTCCTTCATGCGAACTTGATTGGTAGCCACTCTTCAAGTCGATCTTTGAGAAGACGCTGGCGCCACTTAGTTCATCGACCATATCATCAAGCCTCGGGATGGGATGTTGGTACTTGATGGTGATGTTGTTGACGGCTCGACAGTCAACACACATGCGCCACGATCCATCCTTCTTAGGCACGAGCAAGACTGGTACGACACATGGGCTCAAACTCTCCCGGACGTATCCTTGTGACATAAGCTCCGCTACTTGGCACTCGAGCTCCTTCGCCTCCTCGGGGTTGACTCGGTAGGCTGGCCGGTTAGGAAGCTGTGCTCCCAGAACAAGATTGATCTGGTGTTCAATGCCTCTGATTGGTGGTAGACCTTCGGGGAGTTCATCAGGAAACACGTTGGCGAAGCGCCTAAGGACGTCGCGTATCACCTCCGGTAGGTCGTCTATCGATCCTTCAAGGCCTGTAAGCAACAAATCTCGAAAGACCATCAATAACACTTGGCCAGAGTCCCTAATGGACTTCCTAACATCACCATATTGAACTAAAAAGTTATTTTTATCATCTGAGTCCTTAGACAACTTTGCTTGCATTTCGTGCACTTGATTAGGGTTCAATGGCTTCAAACAAATGTGTTTATTGTCATGGACGAAGAAGTATTGGTTTGTGTGGCCGCAATGCGTGGTTCGCTTATCAAACTGCCATGGTCTCCCAAATAAGAG
Source organism: Camelina sativa (assembly GCF_000633955.1). NCBI lineage: Eukaryota > Viridiplantae > Streptophyta > Magnoliopsida > Brassicales > Brassicaceae > Camelina > Camelina sativa. Next base: position 8,875,662 of record NC_025693.1, read on the forward strand.
GTGGCTAGCGTGCATAGGCACCACGTCGCATAGGACTTGGTCCTTATACAGACCGACACTAAATGAGACCATGACCTATTCTTTGACGTGGATCACAGTCTTGTCATTTAACCATTTCAAACGATAAGGGCGAGGGTGGTTTGTGGTCTCAAGAGATAATTTCTTGACAAGACTAGAACTTGCAACATTTGTGCAAGATCCACCGTCTATAATCAAGCCGCTGATTTTACCACTTACAGTGCACCTAGTGTGGAAGATGTTATCGCGCTGGTTGGCGTCATCAACGGCTGCTACATTGGTGCTTAGGATGCGAAGAATCATCAGAAGCTCTTCGACGTCGGGCTCAGCTACGGCTTCTTCAAGTTCAGCCTCTCCTCGAACGTTCTCCTCGGTCGCCTCATCGTCGAACTCGATCTCGCCAGCTTCGGTAAGAATCATTGTGCATGCGTTCAGACACTCGCGGGCGTAGTGGCCTCTCCCTTGACACTTGAAGCAGACAATGTTGTGGCTCTGGACGTCGGTGGTGTTGCGTCTCGGATCTTGGCGTTCATTGTTGGTGGGTTCTCGTGGTTTGAACCTTGTATCAGCATTGGTCGCCTTCGGTTTCTCTTGGGACCGGTTTGATGGCGACGCGTTGGGAGACCAAGTCGAAGCTCCTTGAGTTCTGGTGCGAGTCACGGTGGCGTTCTTCTTCTTGATTTGATTCTCAATTTGCACCGAGAGATGCAACAACTCTTCAAAAGTTTGATAGGGCTGGCGTCCGACCTTGCGCGCAATGCGCTCTTGTAACCCGTCCAAGAACTGAGCCATGAGTGACTCTTCGAAGTCGTCGACTTGCAATCGGTTGCGCAAGTGCTCAAACTCCTCGAAGTACTCTTCTATGGGCGTGCGCTTTGAGTTAGCCTCCGGAACTTCCTCTAGAGCTCACGGTGGTAGAATGGAGGCACGTAGCGCCGTCGCATCTCGACCTTGAGGACTTCCCAAACGGTGATAGGTCGTTCTCAGTTGCGGTGCTGCTTAGATTCGAGGCGATCCCACCAGGTGAGGGCGTGATCGGTGAACTGAGCTACAGCGTATTGAACCTTGCTCAGCTCCGGGTAGGCGTGACACGAGTATAGATGCTCCATGCGGCTTTCCCATTCGAGGTAAGCTTTCGGGTCGGATTTACCAGTGAACGTCGGTGCGATCATCTTATGAGCTGGTTCATGGTGCCTTGGAGCTTCTTCGTATGGATCATCATGTCGGTGACGTCGTCTAGGCCGCGGTTCAAAGTCCTCATCGGACTGGTCGCTCGCCGGCTCTTTTTGTGGTCGCCTTGCGGGCAAAGGATCTTCACGGGGAGGGTTTAACAGTTTGATCCTTGTTAAACGCTTTGCGAGCTGTTCTATGCTGGTTCATAACGCGGCGAGGGTGACTCCTATCTCGGGTGGTGCTGGAGGTGGTTCTTTGGCCATCGTCCGTACGGTCTATGGTGACGTGTAGCTTCTCTATGCGTCTTGGGTTGAATTTAAACCTCGCAAGACAAAAGCAAAAATAACACAAACGCGTGAGAACCACACAATAGATTTTTATTTCGTCACCAAAAGATTGAGGACAGCTCACACAATTTAAACCTATGACCAAAACAAAAAGCAAAATCAAAAGTACTACACGACAAGAAATGCTTTATGGTCAAGAACAACAACGCGGAAACAAAATGAAATCCTAACTTTATCGATCTAAAAGTAACCACAAAAGAACACGGATGAACACTAAGACGAACAAGATGAACAATACGAATTAACAACACCAAACATGCACCAAATTAAACCAAATGACAAATCGGAACATGCGAGACAACATGATGCATACTAGACTATGAAACAACCTAAAGAACGAAACTTTAAACAAAAGAAAAGAGTTTTAGAACGAAACAACCTTGTAGGAGCTTTTGAAGCTCTGATACCAAGCTGATGTGACCGAAGGTCGCGGATGTGGGACGGTCGGAGGAAACGTCTTCGGACAGAACTTGGCACGCGAAACTTTCCTCGGACAACCTTTGAGGTTTTGAATCTAGAGAAGATTCAAACGAGAGAAATGGAGAATGGTAAAATTCCAATGAGCCGTTTGCGAGAACGGTCGTGTAGCCTCTGTCGGGTCGAACGGATGCGGTATGGACGGACAGATGCGGAAGCGACTAAGAGTGGTTGCGGTAAGATGCGATGGAGATTTCGAGATGGATCGAAGCGATGAAAGAGGAAGTGGATTGATTGACGACACAAGAGGTTTGGCTCTCCTCTTGATATGGTCGCTAACAACGGCAAACCCGGTTTAAGGTTGTTAGGGTTCTTCCTTAGAACAATCCTAGATTGAACTAGAGAAAGGATGAGACAAGATCAAAGAATCTCTCTTAGAGAAATAGTTTTTTATTTCATTCAAGTCTAAGGAGAACAAAGAGCTAAGAGAGGGTTTAAATACTTAGGTCAAGAGAGGGCTTAGGGACACGCAGATTCGTATTGATCCGCACATTTGTCCTTAGACGTGTTCTCCTTGTAAATGGAACACGTCGCGCTTGTGACTTTCAACATATAACACTCTCAATGGTCCAAAAGGAATATTCCCAAAGTTTGAAATTAAACCAAAAGATAAAAAGGAATAAGGATAACCGCTTTGGCCTTGACGCGGAAAGCGACTTAGCCTTAGGGCGTTGTGCACCAAGCTCAATGCCTCGTTAAAACCTTCTCCGGTAAACCCATTGGGAAAAACTCGAAGTAAGGAAAAAGAGTACAAATCCTTGCTTAAGTGACTTTGTTGTCTTCACTCTTGGGTAAGAGTGAAGACCAAACAAACTGAACCTGCAAGGTCGTCATCGGTCGATTGATGTTGGACGAATGATCGAACAAAGAGGTTGATCCGCTGCTTGGCCGCCTTTGCGGAGCTCCTTGATCAAGTCGTGGCTCCTGGGAGGATCGTTGGTGCCTTGGCCGCGTTCGAGGTAGGCGTCTTGGCCGCGTCCGGTGCGTCTTGGTCAGGCGTCTCGGTCGCGTCCAGCGTGTCTTGATCGAGCTCTTGTCCTGCGATCACATCACCTACAGTCACTTGTGACATTGCAAACGATGAGATGAGCTCCTCTATTAGTTTTAGCAGATTCTAATTTCAAACCCCATTCCACAAAACATTCCAACAAACCTTGAATTTCACCTGATTCATAAAGGACTGATGGCCAAGCTTTCGGTCTAAGTACACACTTTACAATAGTAATGTCCTCAAGAGTGTGGTGTCACAGTGATGAAGCGTCCATAATCAACTGCACAAAATAAATTCTTTTTTTTGAATAAAATGTTAAATTATATTCAAAATAAAAATAGCTTTTTTACATCCACTGTTTTGGTAGACATAAATAACTTAGAACAGTTGCAACAGAGTAGATAATATTCGAAAAAGAAGAAAATAGAATGTTGTGAGGAGAGTTTTAGCCACGAGTTGCCAGCCAAGCCTGGAGGCCATTCTCGTAGCTACCTTCTCCCTCTAACTGAATTGCCAAGAGTTTGTTGCGAATTTGTCTATCTATCCACCGGGTGAGGTTGATGGCTGATGCTGAGGGTCACCATGTCTCCGAGAATTCCGTTCCCTCCAAATAGAATGGATATAAATCTGGAAGACATATTTGGTTAAAAAACTGTGGAGATGGTCACGATGAGGTTCCGAAAGATAATCCATGAGCAGTGGCCATACTGTTGAAAACCGGGACTGGAATAGATCCTTGGCGAGAGACGTCCAGACCTCAGAAGCATAATTGCAGGTAAAAAACAGGTGGTCACGCGTCTCGTTTGGGCAAGAGCAAAACACACATGTCACTGGAGAGCCATTATTCCAGACCTGCACTCGATCCCCAGTTGCTAAACGATTTTGAACAGCTAGCCAAACACAAAAAATGTATTTCAGAGTTGCATTAGCAAACCAAACTCCCTTGTACCAAGCAACCTGGTTTGAAGTCTTCCTAATGTGGTTCCAAGTGTCTTTAGTAGAGAATGACGGTTTGAAAGTATCACCCTTGTTCTTCCAGAGGACAACATCGGCCTGTGTGGGTAATCGAGCCCGATATTGTGCTGCCAAAGTGTCTTCAATATTGTTAAGGACATCCACTCTATGACGTCTTTGTTTTCTTGTTCGCCAAGCGTCCCCGAGAGACATTGTTCTGCCAATTCCCATATCAATGACTCCGCGAGGTCCAGTCATATCCATCAAGGAGCCCTGTCCTGACCAGTTATCATACCAAAAGGACGTTGACTCCCCATTTCCCACCTCTGTTTTGCAGAAACTCTTTACCCGATCTCTATATTTAAGTAGTTTGCGCCAAATCCAAGAACCCAAATTTGTTCTTGTCGAGACCGACCAGTAAGTCTCCTGCTTCAGGAGGTTCATCCATGACCACTTAACCCACAAAGAATCACCATTCGATACAATCCTCTAGATAAAATTCAGACTGCAAACATCATTCATCACTTTTAAGGAACGCAAACCCAGTCCACCCTCCTCCTTTGGTTTACACACCGCTTCCCAAGAGACCTTTGCCTTATTGGATTTGAGAGCTGGTCCTGACCATAGAAATGCGGAACAAAGTTTTTCAATTTCTCTAAGACACGCTCGAGGCAAACGAAAGGCACTCATCCAAAAATTTGATAAACTCCAAAGAACAAGCCAATCAGATTTAGTCGACCAACAAAAGAGAGAAAACGTGTTGTCCAAGTTTCAATTCGGCGACGAATGTGGTCGAGGAGCGGTGCATAGTCCCCTGAAGTTAGCTGCTGTGTCACCAGATGAAGACCAAGATATCGCACGGGGAGGTGGCCCAATCCGAACTGATACCTCCCTAACACTTCCTGGCGAGTTTGTTCGGATACTCCAGCAGGAAATAGAATCGTTTTCTCCATACTGATTTGCAAGCTGGACCGCTGTGCAAAGCGATTCATAATGCGAACAATACTATCAACCAAGCGGATTTGACCATCTGTTAGGAGAGATCATCAGCAAAGCAGAGATGGGTTAAGCGTAAATTTTGCAGTGTGGGTGATAGCCAAATTACCTCATGCATGCAGCTTTGTCTAGCATCTTAGATAAAACATCATACAGATAATAAAGAGATAGGGAGACAAAGAACAGCCTTGCTGCAGTCCTCTAGCACTCCTAAAATACCCTGCCAGCTCCCCATTAACCTGAAAAGAGAAAGAGGCTATGGTGATACATAGCGATATCCAGTGAATGAATTATCTTGGGAAGTTCATAGCTGATAGAACATTTACAAGAAAAGACCATTGGACTGAATCAAAAGCCTTGGAGATATCAATCTTTATAGCACATCTGGTAGAGATAGTATCCTTGTGGTAATCCTTCACTAACTCCGTTGCCAATAAGACATTCTCAATAAGTAATATGTCCTTAACAAAGGCAGATTGATTTCCAGCAATAAACTTCGGTAGAATACGCTTCAACCTATTCGCAAGAATCTTAGATATCACTTTGTAAAGCACATTGCAACAAGAAATGGGTCTATAATCTTTCATCTCCTTAGCATCCAACTTCTTTGGAATCAGATCAAGGATAGTGGAATTAATGCCTTTAGGGAGAAAACCCTTGGCAAAAAAAGATTGAATGGCTGTGGTGAACTCTCTCCCAACAATATGCCAAGTGGCCTTATAAAACTCCGAAGTATAACCGTCCGGTCCCGGAGACTTATCCTTGGGCATAGCAAATAAGATCTTCTTTATCTCCTCCCTTGTGACCACCTTAGTAATAGTCTTTGCATCCTTCTCAGAGCAGCGAAAAGGTAAGAGCTCTTCTAGACTCTCTACCGACATCCCATCATAACTCTCCGGAATGTGTTGTAGGAAGTCTCTAAAAAAATTCTCTGATTCAAGTTTAATCTCATCTCTGTGTGACACTATTCTCCCATCAGTACAAGTAATCTCCTTTATTGAGTTCTTAGCCTTGCGCTTAGTAATTGCCCTATGAAAGACTTTGTTGTTTTTATCCCCCACTTTCAACCAATGAAGTTTGGATCGCTGCTTCAAAAACTTCTCCTCAATAGAAGCAACATGATCCCATCGGAGATAAGCCTCAATCTCCGCAGCCATGACCAGAGACAATGGAGCTTGTAAATTCGCTTCTTGCTTCCGACACAAATCCTCATAAGCCTCTTTCGCCCTCTTACACAGATCCCCCATCCTTTCCTTCGCAAGATTGCGAATATAAGGCTTTAACTGTTTTAGTTTTTTTGATAAACGAAAGAGAGACGAGGTGGGGAGAAAGTTAGCCTCTGTTTCAACCCAGTAATCACGAACCATTGGCTTAAAAGCCTCCAGATCAGCAAGAGCATTTACAAACTTAAAAGACCAGCGAGAATTCGTTGCTCCATCTGTAAACAACTGTAGCCGATTTCTTAAGTGATCAGAACACCCTCCAGCTTCAAATACATTGTAAGAGTGCGGAAAGGTATGAAGCCAATTATCATTGACCAGTACTCGGTCAAGCTTCTTCATAATCAGATCATCATGTCGCTTATTACACCAGGTGTATAAAGGACCATGAGAATCTAGGTCTGTGAGAGAGCAGTAATTCACCAATCCTCTAAAGTCCCGCATTCCTGAAGTCAGTGAAGGTGTATTCTCAACTCTAGAATGTTCTTCCAAGTCCAGCGTATCATTGAAATCACCCATTATTATCCAAGGTTTGTTTTTAAACAGTGGAGCATCATTATGATTCCTTCTGTCTTCCATTCGATTGGAGGCATAGATGAAAGAACAGAAAAATTCCTCCTGATCCTCCAATTTAATCGAGCATGTGATTAGTTGATTACTCTTGTACACTGGAGTGAGACAAACCGTGTCTCTCCAAATCATTCAAATTCTACCCAAACGATTGTGTTCATAATTTGTCAGCAGTGACCAATCATTGAATAACTTTTGACTAAGCCGTGTAACCTTTCCTTCTTTAACTCGTGTTTCAAGAAAACTCCCAAAGTGGAAGTTTCCTCCTTCAATCCACTTCTTTATTACGGAATGTTTGGATGACTTATTCAGACCTCGCACATTCCAAAAGAAGCCCGACATATTAATTATTCTTGAGAGGTTTTCTTCTGCTAAAGGTACTAGGAGGTTTATCCTTCGTAACCTGGACAAAAGACTCCGAACTTTGCTTGTTAAGACCTTTGACAGCACGTGGTGGAAGCTGGCGAAGCGAGGATTCCTCCTTGTTCAACCTCTGGTCCACCAAAAGAGTATCCTGCTCTATCTCGCCTTCCTCTGTTTCAGTATTGTCATATGGGATTCCCACTTTAGCTAAAGTGGACAAACTGGCTTCAGTACCAGAAGCCTCTGATGACTGCACTTCATTATCAGTTTCCGTTGTGTCTGCCAACGCAGCAAACCGAGATGGCGACACTACCAGGTCTTGAGATGGAGACGACCCCCGTGACCTTGGTTTCCGAGTCGGAGAAACAGTTTGCCAAGTACCCTCCTCAATCGTGTCTCTTGTTAGAGATTTCAAGCCACTAGTATCAACATCTTCCCCCACCAAGACCGGAGCGGACAGTGTAGGAGGAACTGACTTTTCGACTATAGCTCTCTCTACCTCGAGAACCGGCGTTACTACCTTGTCACGAGAAGGAAAACCCTCCTTGTGCTTACAATCTGTGTCCAGATGACCCCACTTGTTGCAGGCGCCACATTTGGAAGGTAAACAAGGGTAAGAGAATTCAATCTCTGCATCCACACCCAATCTAAATTTGAAATGATGCACCAGAGGGAGCTCCTTCATCATATCAACTTCGACAAAAACTTTTGCCTCTTCAAACTTTGAGCAGAGTTCTATGTTAGAATGTGAACGGACTGGTTTCCCCACCAAACTAGCAATAAAGTACAATCCTTCACGTGAATACATTTTATGCGGAATATTTTTGAGGGTAATCCATATTGGGATAACTTTGACCTCCTCTTCATTCTCCTCAACAATTGGAGGTCAACTGATGCATAATCAACTCTACACAAGAGATTCAACCAATGCGTAATCAACTCTACACAAGAGATTCAACCAATGCATGGTAAAACAAAATGTGTATTAACTTAAACAAAGCAACAATTAATATAGCTTAAACAACAACTAGCTCGTACATGGATCATAATGGTTTTCTAGAGAATCCAAGACTTTAGGTTTGCTGTTAATAAAAGTACTACGTCTTTCATCAGTGTCGAAATAATATTCATATATATTCTTTCATTGATAAATATATTTCTAAGGCAAACTTTGCTGTGCAAAAATTATTAATAAGATTTAATATGCATATATTCTTTCTTCTAAAACCGATTTTAGGAATCTTATAAAACACATAGAGACATAAATAAATAGAAAGATGTAAGACATAATACCTCTCTTTTTATTAATTCTCTTTGTTAAACTCTTTTTCTTATTGTTTTTTTCTCTTCTCTTTGTTTTTGTTTTTTTTTTCTATATATTGCTAATTTCTATTGTTCCACTTTTCCTTCTTAATTTGCATTTCTTTGTGATTCCTTTTTTTGCTTAATTTCTTTTGTAACTTGATATTTGTAAGTTAATATTTTTTTCTTTAGGTTTGTGTACTTGCACAGAAAATAAATCTATTCCAAGTTCCATAGAATTAATATTCAAGAAATATATTAAGATTAATATTCTTTTAAAGAAAGACACTCATAAAAGGAACAACAATTGTTCAAAAAGCCATATTTTAACATAAGAAATATAACATGAGATGGATGATAAGGATGATGATGATGATGATGATGATGATGATGATGATGATGATGATGATGATGATGATGATGATCAAACTATAGAAATTAGAGGTTTGTTAAGAACACAAGATTAAAAGTATATTTCACTTTATTAGCTTAAGAAAATCTCTCAAAACTTAAGCTCTCAATCTCTCTTTCTCTCAAACCTAATAAATTGTGTCACAACTCAACACATCCTTATATACTACTTTGCTAATCCTAATCCTAGTAGGAAGCACTCATATTTAGATATCTCCTAAATATACTTGATCATTATCTCTTGTAAATACAACTCTCCTAGGATTAGGACTAACTTCCAACTCAAGCTTCCTTCAAGCTTATCCCAACAATCTCCTCCTTAAGCTTGAAAGCTATTTCTGTCAAATCCTAAACTCCCATGAGTCTTCTCATTTCTCTGAACTTATTATTGTCTAAAGCTTTGGTGAGTATGTCTGCTCTTTGCTCAGTTCCTGGAACATGTTCCACTTCAATTTGGCCACTCTCAACCCTTTCTCTAATGAAGTGATAACGCCTATGTATATGTTTGCTCCTCCCATGGAAAACAGGGTTCTTGGTGAGAGCAATTGCCGATTGATTATCGATCCGGATAGTAACTTTCTCTTCTGCAGCTCCGGTGATCTCTACCATCAAATCCTGCAACCAAACAGCTTGCTTTGCTGCTTCAGTCCCAGCCATGAACTCTGCTTCACAGGAGGATAGAGTCACTACGTCCTATTTCTGCAAACACCAAGTGATAGGACCCTCTCCAAGATAAAATATATGTCCCGAGGTGCTCCTACCATCATCTGCATCAATGTTATGGCTACTGTCACTGTACCCTATTAGTCAAGGCACCTTCATTCTCCCATAGGATAATCCAAGAGTAGTAGTTCCACTTAGATATCTTAAAAACTGTTTCATAGCTGCTCCATGCGACTCCCTTGGACTCTGCATATATCGACTAAGAATTTCAACACAATAGGAAAAATCTGGTCTGGTATGCAACAAATATCGTAAACAACCAACATTCTTCCTATAATTAGTTGCATTGATTTCCTTCTCATTCTCTGCTTTCGACAATTTCAGCTCTGGTTCCATCGGTATAAGCACCGAATTGCATTTTGACATTCCTGTTTCCTCTAATATCCTCTGAGCGTAACGAGCTTGGCTTAATGTGATACCACCTTGATGTTGATCCACTTGCATACCAAGTTAGTAAGTCAGTCTTCCAAGGTCACTCATTTCAAATTTAGAAGACATCTCCTCCTTAAATTTGTTAATAACTACCAAGCTTGTTCATGAAATAAAAAGATCATCAACATAAACATCAATAATTAGAAGATCAGTGCCAATGTTTTTTCGATAGACAGAGGGCTCCTTCGAGCACTTAATGAACCGCAGCTCCTGAAGAATGTGATTCAACTTGTTATTTCAAGCTCTAGGCGCTTGTCTCAAACCATACAAAGCTTTGTTGAGCTTATACACCTTCCCTTCATTTCCTTTTTGATCAAATCCCCCAGGTTGAGAAACATACACAGTCTCCTTAATCTCACCGTGTAGAAAGACAGTTTTGACATCAAGATGGTGAATCTCCCAACCATTAGATGCCGCAAGATTTATGAGTAGCCTTATGGTTTCTATCCTAGCAACCGGAGCAAAGACTTCTTCAAAATCAACACCATATTTCTGAACATAACCTTTAGCAACTAGTCGAGCTTTATATTTATTGATACTGCCATCAGAATTTCTCTTCAACTTAAACACCCACTTTAGGCCAATTGGTTTTGCTCCTATAGGTAAGTCAACAAGATCCCATGTCCTGAGCTTCTCGATCGAGCCTATTTGCTCCTCACATGCCCGTGTCCACTCCTTAGACACTCTTGCTTCATCAAAATTTCTAGGCTCATTGTTGAGACTAAGCAAGAAAAATTCCCCTTCTTCTTCTGCAAGCAAGATATAGTCTTCTAGGTACTTAAGCTTAACACTCTGTCGTGTTGATCTCTGTAGCTCTGGAGCTGGTGATCCCGCAGAAGAATTTCCAATTTCTGCAGCAGTTTCGTGTGACTTGTGCTTTATATCTTCCTTCTGAGTTGCTTCAACCATGATCTCTGGATGTTCATCACCTGCAATCTCGCTTAAAGACTCTTCATCAATATCCTGATCTGCACTAGTATTTTCATCATATTCCCGAAGACCGTGCTTCCCGAAGACATTGAAACTAATCTTAAAACTCTCATTACCATTCTCTGTTTCGATATTTTTCAACCAATTCCATCCTTTTGATTCATCGAACACAACAGCACGGCTCACTATGATTCTGTTTGACAGAGGATCCAACAGTCGATATGCCTTAGAACTCGGTTCTGTTCTTAGATGAACAAGTACCCGTGTTCTGTCATCTAGCTTTTTCAGGTTTGGTTTCTCCATCTTGGCATAACCGATGCACCCAAAAATCTTAATGTGCTCAACAGTAGGTCTCTTCTCCCGGAAAAACTCATATGGTGTCACATCTTTCAAGGCTCTTGTTACTACTCTGTTTAGTAAGTAGGTAGAATGTCTTAGAGCTTCTCCCCAAAGATAGTTAGGCATATTCATATGTTTCAAGATACTTCTACTCATTTCCATCAGGGTCCTGTTGTGTCTCTCCACTACTCCATTCTGTTGTGTAGTGTATGGTGTAGTCAAGTGTCTCTTTATGCCAGCATTGTCACAGAAGGAATTAAACTCATTTGATACAAACTCTCCTACTCTGTCTATTTTGAAAGTTTGTATTTCTTCAGCAATTTATTTTTCAATCATAACCTTAAACTTCTGGAACTTATGAAACGCTTCTCCCTTCTCTTTTAGTAGCATAGTCCACATGTAGCGAGAGAAGTCATGAATGATCACAAAGACATATCTATTCCCAGCAGGTGTACTTGGTGTAATAGGACCACAAAGATCTCCATGTAGGAGCTCTAGCCTCTTCTTAGCTCTAAAACTGGTTGCTTGAGGAAACACACGTCTTCTTTGCTTGCCAAGCAGACACGAACTGCAAATTTATTTTACATGAGCAAGTTTTGGAGCTCCTAGAACCAATCCTTTTCCCAGCATTGATGTTAACTTGGCATAGTTGATATATCCCAGCCTCGCATGCCACCTACTTCACTAGCTTATCTCTGCAAGATTTAGACAAGTATTGTCCTACAACCCCATATGGACCTTGTACAACCAGTTTCTAGACTTCTCTGTCTTCACAAGTAAGTTCCCTTCTTCATCCTTCATAGTTAGATAATTTCCTCTAAACCGTATGTCAAGACCTGCTTCAGTGGCCTGACCAAGACTTATGATATTGCTTTTCAGGTCAGGAATGTAGTAAACGTCGGTCATTATTCTCAGTTTTCTGTTCTGATCAATAAAGGCGATGGTTCCCTTTCCTTTGATATCAATTCGCGAGTTGTCTCCAATGCGTGCTTTTCCGGTTACAGAACCATCAAGCTTGCTAAAATACCGCTTATCCCCAGTCATATGGTTACTCGCACCATTGTCGAGATACCATATGTTATCTCTAGTTGTACTTGTTTCAAACATACTTGGTACAACCAATTTCTCATTCAAGTAAACCAGTTCATGCAACAAGAGCTCGTCTGCATCCTCTGTATCTTTATTATTATTACTTTATTCTGTTTCTACAGCTTCAACAATAGATCTGGACATTGTGAAGCAAAGTGACCGGTTTGGTCACAACGAAAACATGTGATCTGTGAGAGGTTTCTATCTCTGTAGCGACCTCTGTAGAATGATCTACCTCTGCGGCCTCTTTCTCTGTAACTTCCAGTTTCACCATTGTAGTCTCGGTAATATTGATTTGTTTGTGACTTTGCATTAGCATACATCAATTTACGCTGGTCGTCTTGAGTATCCTCTTCCTCAAGGATACGCTCATCATAAGCTTTCAAACGTCCAACGATATCTTCAAAACTGATGGTATTCAAGTCTAAAACTTGTTCTAGAGAAGCGACTATGTGAATAAATTTCCTTCGAGGAAGACTGTTAAGAAACTTTTTAATAATCTTTGATTCCTCTATATTAACTCCTAAAGCGGCTGACTTAGATGAGATCGTAGCTAGTTTACCAGAAAAATCATAAAACAACCAGCCCCGTTTTTTTTAAAAATAAGTACAATACATAATTAAGCATCTCATACTACTTAATTAAACCACCCAAACCACAATTCCTCATTAAACCGATAACAACCAATATGCACAGCGAAAACATACCAACATACAGAACCAACACATCATCAATGCAATAACATTCCTAAGCATTCTATCCATCAACCTAGCATAACTCTATCCAAGGTTCCAACATAAACAATATAACCAAGTCCAACAACACACAACCGAGACCCTAGATCATCCTCCTCCTCATCGCCATGATTCCACACTACACAATACCTGCACCACAAACACAATGAGATGCGTGAGTATTACCAGAAATACCCAGTGAGACGATCCTCCCATCTACGAGCTATACACACAAGCAAATCAAGAGTACAACCACAAATAAAACATAACAAACCAGACATTGAACAGAACATCCAATAACACATTCATCACACCTACACAACTTCACACAAAACAAGTTATACAACCCAATCGCTTAGATAAGCTCATGGTCACGCACTCACCTTATCAAACTGATTATAACAACGAATATAACCAGTTGAGACTCTCCTAACGTCTGAAACAGCCCAGCAATTCCCTACAACAAGCCACACAACCAAAAACGACTTATAGCGAAACTGGACAGAAACATTAGAAAAGAACAGTCTTAAAGACGAAACCCTAAAATAAAAACCAACCGTTAACTATCAAATCCCTCCGGTGAAAAGCTAGTCCGAGACGTCACGAAGCATCCCACAAAATCTCGTGCCGATCAGAAACCAGACGAGACCACGATCTCAGTTATAATCCCCGATAGTTCCAACTCGCGTCTGAGAAAACGTGTCTCACTAAACTGCACATAACTCATCGAGTTTAAATCCAAATCCACTTCTGTAAAAAGGAGAACGACGATGAAAGGCTTGAGAATAAAACTACCAAATTTCGTTACCTTTGACAACGATTTGATATATCGAAACTGTTTCTTCCCAAAC
>NC_025693.1:8890114-8946872 GCF_000633955.1 Camelina sativa
TAAATAGGCAAGCTTTAACTATTCATAAAACTTCTCATTTTTAGAACCCGCACATTTCGTAGCACCCTGACATCACCAATCAAAAATCCATGAGAACTGATCATCTTATCTGTGACCACTCTTCAGGTCAACCTCTAAACATTCCCGCCACTCAAGGCATTCCACATCCCCTTTCCAAAAATAGTCAAGTCCTATCTATTCATAGAACTTTCTATTTATGGAAACTTCCCTTTTCTGGAACTTTTTATTTTTCCTTTGCAACGACACTTTCCATAAACAGCAAAGCTCTATCTCCCTAAACACTTTCCATATTTAGAAACTTTCTATTTATGGAAACTTCCCACTCCTAGAATCACATAATCCCTTAACCCATCCCTCGTCAAAATTTCATAAGAACTAATCATCTTATTAAATCTGCAATAAGGTCATCTCGGTCTGAGCAAAACCTGTTACCACACTCACAGAACCTGCTGGACCTCCAACAACACCAGTAAGCACATCGGCCACACAATGTCTCAGAAGACCGCCACACACGGGCACACACTAACTCAAAATTCCGCCACAAAGGCCACACAAGCCCCTCCAAGGCACACACCGCTAAAAATTGACAAATTCTAACTTCCATAAAACTTTCCATTTTTAAAACTTCCCTCTTTTGGAAACTTTCCACTTATAGTAAATTCTATTTCGGGAAACTTCTCTCAACACCACCGCTTCACGAAAATTTCGGACTCCGAACACCACCTCATCTTGTTAAATAGTGGCACTCCAGCCACTCTAGGCGAAGTAAGTCTCCAACTTAACTTCTTGGAAATCCCTTTCCAACACATCCACTTTCACAAATCACCGCCAACGGTATTTCCCGATACCGGCGTGATCCACCAATTTCCAACAACTTGTCAATAGCCAACTGCACCTCCCGTACAGAAGCTAAAAACACTACACAACTAACAACACATAAAACAACTTACAGTGGAATCTCATTGAAGGCTCGAAGAGGATGATACTAGGACTCCATACCACATACAAATTGACTAACTACTCATAATCAATTCCATCACACATCATCATACATCAAACAATAGGAAGATAATTCAACCAATTAAATTCCTAAACCGCTCTAAACCATCCATTTAACCATCCTAAAACCATAAGGGCTCTGATACCAAAATAAAACAACCAGCCCCGTTTTTTTTTAAAATAAGTACAATACATAATTAAGCATCTCATACTATTTAATTAAACCACCCAAACCACAATTCCTCATTAAACTGATAACAACCAATATGCACAGCGAAAACATACCAACATACAAAACCAACACATCATCAATGCAATAACATTCCTAAGCATTCTATCCATCAACCTAGCATAACTCTATCCAAGGTTCCAACATAAACAATATAACCAAGTCCAACAACACACAACCGAGACCCTAGATCATCCTCCTCCTCATCGCCATGATTCCACACTACACAATACCTGCACCACAAACACAATGAGATGCGTGAGTATTACCAGAAATACCCAGTGAGACGATCCTCCCATCTACGAGCTATACACACAAGCAAATCAAGAGTACAACCACAAATAAAACATAACAAACCAGACATTGAACAGAACATCCAATAACACATTCATCACACCTACACAACTTCACACAAAACAAGTTATACAACCCAATCGCTTAGATAAGCTCATGGTCACGCACTCACCTTATCAAACTGATTATAACAACGAATATAACCAGTTGAGACTCTCCTAACGTCTGAAACAGCCCAGCAATTCCCTACAACAAGCCACACAACCAAAAACGACTTATAGCGAAACTGGACAGAAACATTAGAAAAGAACAGTCTTAAAGACGAAACCCTAAAATAAAAACCAACCGTTAACTATCAAATCCCTCCGGTGAAAAGCTAGTCCGAGACGTCACGAAGCTTCCCACAAAATCTCGTGCCGATCAGAAACCAGACGAGACCACGATCTCAGTTACAATCCCCGATGGTTCCAACTCGCGTCTGAGAAAACGTGTCTCACGAAACTGCACATAACTCATCGAGTTTAAATCCAAATCCACTTCTGTAAAAAGGAGAATGACGATGAAAGGCTTGAGAATAAAACTACCAAATTTCGTTACCTTTGACAACGATTTGATATATCGAAACTGTTTCTTCCCAAACCCTAACGATTCTGCTCCTTCTCCTTTAATCTCCTTCACACCACAATAGGCTCTCTCCTCTCTCTATATCTCTTTCTTCCTCTCAACACAAGTATTGAATAGCAGCCACGACCAAATAGAGAGAAAAGGCGTCCATATAATTATAAATACATCACTTAGGGTTTCCCAAAACTGGCTCTAAACCGGGTGAACTTAAACCAAACCGTGCAATTTCATGATTTCACATAAATTGATCGGTTCTTCCACTTTTCTTTGGGACACGGGTGTTACAAATCATCAATATTCCTTGATTCTTTCATCCTCAAACGCTCAAATTCCGCCATTAGGGTTTGAAGTCTGGCTTCTCGAACTCTCTCTGCTCCAACATGTCTTGAACGTATTGCTTCCCATACCTTCCTTGCTGTATCAAGTTCTCCAACTTGCAGTGTTAGACTTTCAGGTATTGACTGGAACAATAAGGCCATAGCTATATGGTTCTGTTCTGAATCAATTTTACCGGTTTCTGCTTCAATGGCGTCCCAAACTTTGTGTACTCTGAGGGCTATCCGCATCTTCATCGCCCAAACAGTGTAATTGGTTGATGTTAACATCGGACACACAATAGAGGGAGATCCTCCTCTTCCTTCTTTTAGTCGAGGTGTAGCTACGGTGATTTCAGACATGATTCCTTGACGAAGATTTAGGCTCTGATACCAAATATAGAATTTAGAGGTTTGTTAAGAACACAAGATTAAAAGTATATCTCACTTTATTAGTTTAAGAAAATCTCTCAAAACTTAAGCTCTCAATCTCTCTTCCTCTCAAACCTAATAAGTTGTGTCACAACTCAACACGTCCTTATATACTAATTTGCTAATCCTAATCCTAGTAGGAAACATTCATATTTAGATATCTCATAAATATACTTGATCATTATCTCTTGTAAACACAACTCTCCTAGGATTAGGACTAACTTCCAACTCAAGCTTCCTTCAAGCGTATCCCAACACAAACAAGTTGCATCGTGAGAGTGGATGAGGCTCTCGGAAGCTTCAACAAGTGCTCAAAGTGGTTGACATGCTAGATCGTCATCAAACACGAACTTCAACACCTGGACGAACTGCAAAAACAAATATAAAAGGACGTGACTATTGAGTTGAAGGGTCAATTAGGTTAGTATTCTTGCTTTATTATTTAAGAAAAAACATGTGCCTTTTGTAAGGACTAAATTAAGAACTTTACAGCTTAAAAAAGCACAAACTATTATCTATCTATATATACATTTTTCCCATCTTTTACCTATTAAATTGAAAGTTATTTGCATTTACATTGGGAGCTATAATCCTAATTTTGTATTCAAGAGCGACGCCTTCAAAATTTGTTGTTGTTCTTGAGTAGAAGAAATTGAGTAGTAGAAGCCAACAGGTATATCCTCCAACTCAGGATATAAGTTACAAACATTACAATTAAATTTGGCTAAGTTGTGTGACCCAATGCAGTACAATTTCTCTTCAGTCAAAAGTTACATTCGAAGACATGTACGGTAACCCAATCCTGTCTAATACGCTTTACAATCTTTTTGCTACGGTTGGACCGGTTTAAAACTACTTCCACGAACTGTGAGGTGAATTTACAAATAAGCAAAAATAAAGGGACGTATTACAAATAAAGAAAAATGATCGCTAGAAAAAAGACAGAACAGTACAGATGGGTGTGATCGAACAATACCGTCATTCATACCGACAACATATTAAACAAACCTCTGTTTAAGCATCTCCAATCTAAATTTTGTGCTTCAAATCGACGCAACTCTCTTCATCACCCACTGTTTCGAATTTTCCAGTTACTAAGGGGTTTTTATCAGTATGGCTACGACTCGAATGGTGAGGGTTGCGCAAGATGGTTCTGGCGATTACTGCTCTGTTCAAGACGCAATCGACTCGGTGCCTTTAGGTAACACTTGTAGGACTGTGATTCGTCTCTCACCCGGGATTTATCGGCAACCGGTTTACGTGCCCAAGAGGAAAAACTTCATTACCTTCGCCGGAATCTCACCGGAGATCACGGTTTTGACTTGGAACAATACGGCTACGAAGATCGAACATCACCAGGTACTCGTTGCTATATATCTGTACATATCTTGGTGTTTTGATACGGCTCTGATTTGGTTTGATTGTGTTGTTTTTTGGGCAGGCGTCTAGAGTCATTGGGACTGGTACGTTTGGGTGTGGGAGTGTTATTGTTGAAGGTGAAGACTTTATTGCTGAGAACATTACTTTTGAGAACTCTGCTCCTGAGGTATTCAAAATAAAGTCTCTTCCTTTTTACATTTTCAGATTAGAATCAACAGTTGGAGTATGGTTTAATGTTACAACTGATTAGGCTTTAAAAAATGATTACTTTTCTTATGCCGTTACACTTTAATTCGGCTTTAATCATTTCTTATGAAATGTTGTTTGTGTTAAAATTTTATACTAGTAATGGTTTATGAATATAGGGATCAGGACAAGCTGTGGCAATACGAGTCACTGCAGACCGCTGCGCCTTTTATAACTGTCGGTTTCTCGGCTGGCAGGTTTGTTCAGCTGTGTTTTTATTATATAGATTACATCAAATTGTTTGTGTAAGTGTATTGTGGCACTTTTGTCCGATATTGTCTTGCAAATAAAATACTGGAATCTATGTACTTGTGTAGTTTAGATGTGGCTTATAGCTGAATGCAAACTGGGAACTGCAGGATACGTTGTATTTACATCATGGGAAACAGTATTTGAAAGACTGCTACATCGAGGGAAGCGTGGATTTCATATTTGGAAACAGCACTGCACTTTTGGAACACTGCCATATCAACTGCAAATCGCAGGGTTTCATAACAGCACAAAGCCGGAAAACATCTCAGGAATCTACTGGTTATGTATTTTTAAGGTCTGGCTTCACAATGATTTTTACTCACCATCTCGTACAGCTTCTACATTTTTCCAAGGAAACTCAGCTTGTACAAACTTTTTGTTGGCAGATGTGTGATCACTGGAAATGGTCAGAACGGGTATGTGTATCTCGGAAGGCCATGGGGACCATTTGGGAGAGTGATCTTTGCATACACTTACATGGATGCCTGTGTGAGAAATGTAGGTTGGCATAACTGGGGAAACGCAGAGAATGAGAGAAGTGCTTGCTTTTATGAGTACAGGTACATTTCCTGACATCTCTTGACTGTAACAAGTTTTGCCGTAAATAAACAGTTTGTGATGATACTCTTTTGGATATAAAAACCTTAGGTGTTTTGGCCCCGGTAGCTGTTCATCTGGACGTGTTCAGTGGTCGAGAGAACTGATGGATGATGAAGCTGGACACTTTGTGCATCATAGTTTTGTTGATCCAGATCAGGACCGGCCTTGGTTATGCCTGAGAATGGGAGTGAAATTACCTTATTCGGCATAGAGTACTGAATAAATGTTGTAACTACTTCGGCGAGGCGTAGAATAACGAAGGATCATGTACAACCTACTGTGTACCAAGTACCAAAAACTTGGGATTACCTTTTGTCCAACTGAATAAGTTGCACTTAAAAATTAGATCTTCCATAGAATGTAAGATTTGATTCTACTCTTCAGTCTTCATGATTTCTTCTTGGCAAACATGTAATAGGCAACTAAACTAGGTATAGGTTTTGATTATTTTTTTGTGAAGTTATGAATGTGTCAAAATGGGCATTTGGTCTAGTGGTATGATTCTCGCTTAGGGTGCGAGAGGTCCCGAGTTCAATTATCGGAATGCCCCCTATTTTTACCAATTTCTATTTTTCACCACACTACGAACTGACAGTTTTTTCCCGATGAATCAACTTACCGGGTGGGGAATTTCAAATGTTAATAACTATCTCTTGATTTGATTTCAAAAATTTGTATGGGTTTGGTGAAGAACATAAAGCGAAAGATTACCGGAGCTTCCTCACCAGACAATTACATCATGTTCAATCAAATAACACAGAAGTAGACTCGAGTTCTAATTTCAATATTAGATTCTCGGAATCACCATCCACGAAATCGCAATCATAGTCAGAGTAACTCGAGAGAGAGAGAAAAACACTCTAGAGAAGGAAAAGAGACACGAGAACACAACACAGGTTGTTCAGTAAATAGATTTTGGCTGAGCTGGTGAAGAGAGAGAGGCTTCACCTGGTGAGTTTGAAGTATAAGATCAAGATAATGGCGAGGACAAGGACTGTGATAATCGCACCGATAGTCCATTTGTTCCTATTCATCCTCCTCGTCATCGCTGTCAATATTTTCTTGCTCTTTCCCACGTTATCATCAACTGCATGAAGCGTTTCATGGGCTCGTAGGAGAGACTGTCTCTGGCCGTGCAAATCCTGAAGGATTGAAACACCAATCTCTTCAGTCTCCAACATTGTTCTCCTACTGTCTTTGACTCTGTCTGTGGATCGGCCTAAACGCTCTGTTGACATCATCAATCTTGATCTTTGATCAGCTGAAGCCTAACCCATTTGTTAATCAGTCAGAGAAATCAAAATATGTGTTAAAGAACACGATCAAGATTTGATGTATTGAAGAAATCTCTACGTACCGTCAATGTGTCAGCCCTACCAGCTTCTAGTAACTCATCTCGAGCAGTAGCGTTTAAGTTTCCAGATGTGATTCTCTTCACTTCAGTCTTGAAATTGTTAAGATCGGATTTGTATTCCCTTAATTTGACAAGAAGGCTGGATTTAACATTGGGTGGAAGGCTTCTTGCCTCAAGGTCCATTTTCTTAACCTGAAAATAACAAAGCGACCATCAATCACATTACGGGACTATGGTAAAAGTTTTATATCCCATTAGAGCTATGCAGATCACATACCAATGCTTCTGCTTCCTCAAGCCCAGATTTTATTTCAGATAGCTTCTGCTTCTTTTGTTCTGCAAATTAGTAAGTTGGTGAACAGAAGAGGCGTATAGAACAAAAGCAAACACCGTATTTTTACTTTACAATGCATGAAAGAAACAGAGAGTTGTACTTTGCATCTATTTACTGAAACCTATAGAGAAAAAATTCTGCAGTCTCACTAAAAGCATTTTCATAAGCTATATAACTTGGTTAAGAGAAGACTTATGATATATTCCGTATCCGTACTAATAACAAGTTTCTATTGGTGATCAAATAAACCACAACCTATGAAACTAAAGCAAGCACCATATTCTTTCCTTCCAATTCAAGACGGAAACAGAAACTTGTACAAGTTGGGAATCTAAAAGAAACTTCTACTTATTCATCGTCGTCGCATTCACAAGCTATATAGCGTGGTCATCTGAATATCCTCCTTTAAATTATTTTACCATAGTAAGGAATGAATTTGAAAAGATGTGAATATACACCTCCATATAGAAAAAGCTTGTGCACTCTCTCAAAAGCTAGATAACTAGGTTATCTGAGAGTCCAATCATTATTTAAATACACTCAGTTAAATTCGTTGTTTTTGGGGAAAACTATTGAGATAAATAAGAAAGTGAGGAAGGAGGAGACACTGTACTAGTTGAAGATCTAAAAGAAGCTTTGTATTCTTGATTCAAAGTCACATTCAGAAGCTACATAACTAGAATAAGATAAAATTGAATATACCTCCATCATCAAGGGCATTGGCTGAAGTACACTTCCTAGAGAGATTTGCAGAAATCTCACAGTATTGCCTCTCATATCTTTCGAACACTTGACTCATCGTTCCCAGGAAACACACTACTTGCTAAAAAAAAAAAAAAAAACTCTGCAGAAAAATGCAACAAAAAGGTCCTAATGTAATTAAGGCGAAGATCTTCAAAAAACCAATACACCAGAAATTAATATCTCTAAAAACAACCTAATAGACCACCACCATGATATCTATCAATCTACATTTGAGCTAAAATCGTTACAAGTAACATCGAAATTGAAGCGATCACGAGAGAACATGGCCGGAGCAAAAGCGGATGGGTAAACAACACGAAATTGGGGGAATTAGATATATGGAGACTCCACAGGTTGAAGATAATTAGAAGAAAGAGGGAAGGAAAAAAACTAACGAACCTGAATCGATCTGCAGAGAAGAAGATGACGCCGGCGACAACGGAAGAACGTGGATGACGCGGAGATCCCACGAAGACAGACACAATTCTAGACAAAGGCTCTGGAAAAGGGATATCCTTTTTTTTTTTAAACACGAAAAAAGAAATATATTTAAAGGGATCTATTGGAATTGGATTATGAATTTTAGAAGAGTTTAGGTATTTTTTTTTTTTTTTAATTATTCAGTTAAAATTTTCCAAATTTCAGTTATTGAAAATGACATTTATATATTATTATTCAAAACAGTTTGTAAAAAATATGTGAAATCTACTGTTTTATTCAAAATATAACAAATTTTTAGAAAAATATTTTAAGAGATTTCAAATATATTTTTAATTGAATTAGAAAACTGTATGGGTAGAGCTAGAATTTGGAGAAATTTCATTCAAAATATGAAATAAGACTAGATTTGTACTTTAGACGGAAACATATGAAATAAGACGCAGAGTCTCTTATTGCATTTATAATCGATCAATCTAACCAATCTATCAATGTACAAGATTCTTTATCACTTTAGTATGACGAATGTGGAAAGCAAGAAATACTTTAGTCTTTTGATGGTGTTCGTGAAGTGGCTACAACAACAGTATTAAAAGCACTCTCGGAAACAAAAGAATTGATAAATACTTTCCTACCTATAGAAACATCTAGCGGCACAGTTCTAAATTCTGAAACTCCTTCATGGTCTCCACCTACTTTTCATATGTTTAAATGCAATTTTGATGCAGCTTATGATTTCAAACAGTCTTCAAACAACTGGAAGGTGGATAATCCGAAACAATTGTGGAGAAGCTATAGTCTGGGGAGCAGCAAAACTATCTCATTCAGAATCAACATTGGAAGAAGAGGCAAATGCCTTATTATCAGCTTTACAGTTAACTTGGATCTGAGGATATAGTTTGATAGTCTTTGAAGGCGACTGTGAGAATCTGATTAAATTAGTCAATGGTCGTAACCAAAAGCTTCACTCACTAATCTACTCCGAGACATACAGTTATGGTTTACAAAATTTCAATATGCTTCTTGTATTTTCACTAAGAAGAACTGTAATGCAGCTGTTGATTCTCTTGCAAAACTAGCTTGTCAAAATGTTGATTTCTATGTTGAGTCTGTATCAAAGCCACCCTCGCTTGTGGAAGTAATAACTCTGCTTAAATATATATAAATATCTTTGCGTAAAAAAGAGAGTAGATTTATACTCTTGCTAAGCACATATTAAACTTTATTTTACACATTATTTTGTGTGTTTTATTAGGTATCCATGCTTAGCACGAGATGAGTAGTTTTTCTTAAGTAAGGCCAAAATTCAAAAAAGTAACGATTGTGTTATATTTAAATGATTTGAATTATGTTAAATATTTGAAACCTTGTTAAATTTTAAATATTTTGTACATTCGGTAAAATTATTGGTTCAACTAAAAGCTAGAATAAATGGAAGAAAACTTTAAAATTTAAACACCTAATAAGTCAAGCTTTTTTCATTCAGATCTCGAATTACTTTGGTGATTTTTATAATAGACACTCAACCATTGCTCAAATCTTTTAACCTATATAGGATGTTGAACATTCTCTGTTTTTTTCATCGGTTGAGTAATATATTTCTGATTTTATTCTTTGTGTTCTTACTCTACTACTGCTTCTTTTCTGGTGGTTTTCTCCAGTGGTGATTGCATTGAAGAAGTTTCTGGAATCTGAAGTATTGTTGTGTCAGAATCATTCGCTAACCCAGAAAAGATGTCTTAAGTTACTAGTACGAGATATTTCTAAGATAACGTTGATGTTTATTTTTTTTTTCTAAAAATTGCAGCGAAGAACTAGATGATGGCGTATATACGAAGGGAGTTCCGAATCAGAGAGTGAGAATGAGAGTGTTGAGTAAAGTGACATATCCAACAGTGATGAGGATCTTAACAACTTAAAATGCTATGATGATGCATTGTACAATGATGTAATGAAGGAGGAACCACATTCTTCGTCAAGGTGCTTCTATGGCTCAGTAATTGTTGTGAGGATGTTGACACCAATGCTACAGAGTCATTCAAATCCACCATCACCAAAGCAAGTGTAACATCCACGAACCGGAATCCCGGTTTGGGAGGTGCATCGGTTTTCGCAAGACGACTCAAGTTAAACGTTCGTTTTGCTGTGTTTTGGTCTGGAAGAAGCCATTAGGTCGAGTATTTAAAGGGAACTCGACGTGTTTGGCCGCTTTTTGGTCGTTTTCCAAGAGAGAAAAGAAAAGAAAGAACCGTTCTTGAGAGAGTTTGGGATTTCATGCTTATTCCTGAGAGATCTTGCCTGTGGAGTGGAGATCTGTATTTGGGTTCGTGTTAGGAGCTTGATAGGGGTGTTATTCGTTGGTTTTAGGGTCAAAATCTTCTTTGGCAAAGGTGAGTGCATGAGCATGGCTTATCTAACCTTGAGATTTCTCTGATTTTCGTGTTTATGCGTTATGTGTTTGATTCCTTGGCTTGTTAGAATGTTTTTAGGGCACATGGAGCTTTGTGAGGCTTCCTTGTGGCATTGGATCGAGTTTGATGTGTTTAGGAACGAAGATCTGGCGAGAAGCTTCAGGGAAGACGATGCTTGGCATGTGCATCGATCAATGCACTAGGTGCGTCGGTCGATGCAGTGCGAGGATGGCGCGTTAAGACCTAGGAGCATCTGTCGATGCCATGTGCAGGTGTCGATCGATGAAATTAGGGATTTCGCAAAATGTCGAGCATGCATCAGTCGATGCAGTGTTGGTGTCGTTCGATGCAGTCGACTCTTGCATCGATCGATACAGGTGTTGTATCGGTCGATGCAAACCCAGTCAGTATCGGTCGATGCAGTGGTTTGGTGTCGGTCGATGCAGCTTCCTAGTTTGTTTGTTGATTGTTGTTTGATGGTTGGAGTTTCTCAATTGCTTGTGTGTATAGCCCAATAGATGGAGAATTGCCTCACTGAGTGTTTATGACAATACTCATGCATCTCAATTTGTGTTTGTGGTGTAGGTAAAGACAAAGCGCGATCTTGAATCAAGACGATGAACATGAGGATGTTCTAGTGTCTCGTTGATGTGTTCTGGCTTCTGCTAGGTTGCTAGAGTTGAGTCATTAGAATGTTGCTAGGTTGCTGGTTATTTGGTTTTTGACTCTGTTGGATTGAATCATTGGTTATTGGTTTATTGGTTATTGGTTATTGGGTTAATGGTATTGTTTGGTTATTTCTGCTGTTTGGTCTAATTGTGGTTAGGTAGTTAGTATGTATAGGATCACTAGTTTAATAAAAAAAAAAAAAAACGGGTCCGGTCGTTTTAGCAAGAGTGTAATAATTAATTCTTATGCTGGAAAGAATAAGGAAACAATGAATGACATAGATTTTGAGGAATAAGACTATAAGAGATTATTGAAACACCAATGGAGATTTTCAAGATATGCTTTGAAAATCCTTGCATTGAAGAAGAAAGATGCGGATATATGTACAGTATATCATTTTGCACATGGCATATTCGAGGTATATCTAGATGGAGGTGGTAATAGAGTTGAAATACACCAGATAGCTAGATGTTCATGTTCATGTTTTTTTTACAGATATGTGGGAAGAAAACTATGAGACAGTAGTCTAGCATAAGCTTCTAGGAATAAAACCAGAGATCTATTGATTTTTCAGAATACCGCAAAACTAGAATTTTAGAGATTTCCTTTCAGGACTTTCGCAAAAGCTTTTGGGTTTGTGAATACTCTTTACAATGGTTTATCTAAACCTCTTCAACATTTAAATGGTCGCGGTACAGTGAAAGTGAATTACCGATCTTAAAATTAATGCAAGCAATTACTCTATTTCTTTTCAATAACACAACTAATTTTTATATCATAAGTAAAACTAGGTAGTAACCCGTGCTACAGCACGGGACAAATATTTCAAATAAATTTTAAATTCGTAAAATGACTAATAATTATATTTACTTTAGAATGGGAATGCACGTCCCGTCCCGTCCCATCTCCACATGTTCCAACCCATCTTCTCTCGTCTCGTCTCGTCTCATCCCATCTCGTCTCGTCTCATCTCATATCGTCTCGTCTCGTCCCATATCCATCCAATTTTTTTTTGTCTTACGTTCGTTCTCTTTTAAATAATTATCCATTAGACAATGTTTATTAAAAGAGATTGGGTAAAAATTAGATGGGATACCAAATTTCTCGTTGAATATTTTTTTTGTTAGTTAGTTGAAACTATCCAAATAATTATAGTTTTAAAAAAGTATATAATTGTTTTCAAAAATACCAAATTTTCAAAGTGCTCGTTCCAAAGTGGTTAATTAACTGTCGCATAATAAATTCTTATCCAAATTAGTGAAAGCTTGACACTTGAATTTTTCTACCAGTATTTTTTTGATTTTGTACTTTTATCTAAAATTTCTTTCCCTTTTTTAAAAAAAATTGTTCAATATATTGATTTTCACTATTTGAATTACCTGTTTCAGTTTACATATACTATTTCTTGTCTTAATACCATAAATATACAGAAAATTTTCTCAAAATTTAATTATTATTTCTTTAAGTATATGTAGTAAATTAAATTAAATTAATTTAATTATTAGTTTTTGGCTAGGTAGTAACCCGTGCTACAGCACGGGACACAATATTCAAGTGTTGACTAAGAATTATATTAATCCAGGTTTTGTAGCAAAGTTGTGTTGTTTTCATGTGATTACTTTTAAAATAAATCTAAACGTATTTACTTTGGAATGGGAAATACGTCCTTTCATGTCCCATCTCCTCACATCCCAACTCATCCCCTCTCGTCTCATCTCATCCCGTCTCGTCTAGTCCCGTCTCGTCCCGTATCAATCATAATTTTTCGTCTTATGTTCGTTCTTTTTTAAATTATTACTCGCTACACAATGTTTACTAAAAGAGATTGGGTAAAAAATAAAAATGGGATACCAGAGTTTTTCTTTGAATATTTTTTTATTTAGTTAGTTGAAATTATCAAAAAAATTATAATTTTCAAAAACTATATATCTGTTTTCAAAAATACCAAAATTTTAAAATTGCCTGTTCCAAAATAATTAGTTACATGTCGCATCCATATCAAAATTAGTGAAAACTTAACATTTGAATTTATATACTTATATTTTTTAATTTCCTATTTTTATCTAAAATTTATGACACTTTTTTTAAAAAAATTGTTCAATATATTGGTTCTCATTATGTGAATTACCCGTTTCAGTTTACATATTATTTCTCGTCTTAATACCATAAATAGAATGGACCTTTTCTCAAAATTTAGTTATTATTTTTTAAAGTATATGCACTTAATTAGTAAATTAAATTACTTAAAAACACACTGGTAAAACATATATTCAGACAAATAATAAACCCTTTTAGGTTGTAAAATTTTAATTGTATAATATTAGAATTTTCCAAAAAAAATACTTGGCCACTCTTTTACGGTGTTTTGTCAATATTTTAGTGTATACGTAGAATATCGCTACTCATACCAAAAATAAACATGATCATCATCTTCATCACGTGGAAAATATTAATTTTTTACAATCCATCCATAATAATCAAGCAAAGCCCACTTTTGTTGAAAATATTAAAGTAATTTTTTAATGGGGTGTTAAATCTCGTCCAGTCCAGTCTCATCTCATCCCGTCTCGATCCATCCCGTTAGAAATTTTATGTCCAATAAATTTTTTCTTTTAAATAATTACATAGTAGGTAACATAAATTGTAAAGTTTAATGTTTGTTTTTAAATGGTTGAACAGTATAATTTTAATCTTAATAAAAATTCTTTAATAAATTTGGTTTTATACTTTAATTGACATATCTTATTATCATTTTAACATTGATATATTAAAATAAAAGATTTATATAGTTATTTGTTTAAATAATTGTAAGTTCAGTTTTAACGTATAAAAGTGATAAAATAATTAACCCGTTCTACAACAGTTTTCTATTAATGTTTTTAAAAATAATAATATCATAGAGATAAAACTTATTGTTGTCATATCTACAACTGAATTTTTCTTATTTTTTATTTCATATAATTACGTGATATTTAATGATATACATGTATAATTTTTAAACTAATCAAAATATTTCTCATAGTTTACTTAGGAGTGTTAAATCCAAATATCATATTTCAATTTAATTTTAGTTGGATGATTGCATGTATATAACCTAGACGTATCTATTTTAAAATTGGAAACATGTCTTGTCTTGTCCAGTATCTTCTCGTCTTGTCCCATCCCGTCCCATCCCTTGTTGTCTTAATTTTTTGTATCCGGTAATATAATATGGTAATATACGGGTAAGAACTTTTGGTTGTAAATATATTTTAGAAAAATTTTGTTTTAATAAATTTATTAATTTTAAGTTGTAAAACTTATTGATCATGGATTTGCTGGATTATATTTATAGATATATTTATTTGGTATAATATTTATAATACAAAATTTTTGGTGTCACTCTTTTTGACATCTGAAAAATTAGTGATCTGAAAATGAATTGTTAGAGAATCATACTTTTGTTTATTGACTCACTTGGTTGTTAATTTGTTATGCGAATATATATATTTATTTGCTTACGATAGATACATGAACTAAAATTTAATAAGTTAATTTGTTACTACAGAAAAATATTATTAATACCCAAGAGATAATAGGGGACAAATATTATTAGTGTTTATAGAACAAATGCACAGACACACTAAGCAGGAAGAAGATAAATTTATTGATAAATTTGCTTAATACATAGTTGACTAAATTTGATATATGATTGGAATGACCAAATTTTTGGCAGAAGTAACATCAAAGGCATCCGTCGCAATTACTATCGGGTGAACATTTGGTGTGACAAAGGTTGAAATAGTTATTTTCGCTCACGACTCACCTTAAATTTTTGGCTCCTCGACTCACACATCCCTGCTTCCACAGTGACAGCATACCTTAAAAATCATATAAACCATAATAATTTAATTTTTTTATATATTATTATAATTAGCAAAAACCTTGTCGACGTTGTTGACGTTTTTTGTTGTTGTGGTCTTCATCTTTATCACCTCTCGGTATATTAGGCTTTTTCATGAATTTTGTCTGCTTATGTTCAAGAGAAATACAAAGAAAAAATAAGAAAGATATAACCTAAACAAAAAAAACTACCAACATAGTTTTAAATAGGAAATGAAACTTAACTACGTTTATGCTTTTTGTTGTCACCTCGTTTGCAATATTTGTTAAAATGTTGGGTTGCTTAGTTAGTTTGTACTTGCCAAATAAAATACTAAAACCACATGCATTCATATAAGATCATTAGAGTTATGTTTCTGTCTAACTATGAAAACATTTGTATATATATGTTTCGATAATTGAAACCGAACCTTTCTAACTCATGGTGTTGGATATTATAATATGGTTGGACCTCGACAGCAACCATTTACCATTTACCAAGTTACCTGCAGACACACAATAACATATTATTAAAGATAATCCGGACAATGTAAAATCATGATTATGTGCTAATGGTTGAATGTCATAACATACAATAAAAAAAAAAAAACTGATCTTACTCACCATTTTTTCACATTCGCATATAAGATCAACATCTGTAAATTGCTAATATGATATACGTGGAGTAGGAAGTAAATTGCGAATGTGAGCCGGTGATGGAAGAGTCAGGAATAGGAGAGTATATATAAATTTTTAAATAAGGAGTAGGTTTTCTAATTTTTTTCAATAATTTGCACACGCATTTAATCCAGTTTATCAAATTTGGAACTACTACCAAGTTAAGCGGGATTATGAAAATATATTTTGATAGGTAATTAATGAATTGATTGGATGCAAAGCTATACTACAACAGATTTCCCGAAATTTTAGAGGCATATGGAATCGAATATATATACCATTATAATTTGAGTAAATAGTCAACGTATATATATTGTTAGTTAAAGAATATCTTACGTATATGGAATGAAATCACTCATACGAATCAATCATGAAAATAGGATACGAATTTAATTTGAATAACAAATAAAAGAAAAATCTTATTTACTTTAAAACGTTAAAATATAGAAATTAAAAATGGGAAAGTAGGGAAATATTAGTAACAGCTTACTCAAAAATGCTTGAATCTGTTATGCCTGAAATTTCAGGAAGATAGCTAAATATGAATGATAAAACAACTAATCACGGAATCAGTTATATTCGGGATTTTGAAATTATATACATTCCTATATTTTTGTAAGAAACTCAGATATCAAGATCAAATTTAAAGGTAATATTATGGGAATATGGTAATTTAAATTATATTTGGAAGCATACATGGAAACTATAATATTCATGTTTTGGAAGCATATATGGCAAGTGCTATATTTGATCTGTGTAATCCGCTTATTTGTGGAAATAAGATTTTCTCACTAATTCTTAAAAAAATCGTAGTGGGATTACTATTGGAAACAGCAAAAATTGCAGCTAAGGTGCATCGAACTTGGCACCTTCCGAAATATTAGAGCTTCATTGGACCAATATGCTATTAGAATTGTCTTAGCAAAATACACAATGTATTGCTTTTATTTATTATTTAGACGTAAAAAAACCATTTTAAAAGATCCGACCCGGGATCCGCGTGTTTATCCGTTTAGGATATGAACAAAATTTCGTTTTTACCCTTAATGAAGATATATTATTTCGTTATAACTCCAATGGCATACTCTTGTAATTTTTTACAAAACAAAGGTTTAGTCCATAAACTGTGTTTCAAAATAATAGTAGGGATATGATTTAAGGAAATACGACATGAAATTAACATATTCATGACATAACAATGAGTTACAAAACATTATTTAACATCGACACTTGCTTTAATAATATTTTTTACACTAACAAACATGATAAAGAATACCACAAAATTTTAGGATTTCGTAAACTTTCGGGGAAATGACGTATTTATTAAAAACTGGATTATTAATGAAATCACAAAAACATTGTTCTTGTGCTTTCATATTTCTTCACAGCACTTTGCTGTTGGTTTATCTCCGTAAAGTATCGCTGGTACACATTATGTGATCTCAATTTGGTTACAAGGTGGTTTCACCGAATTTTTGAACCCTTGTGATTTGATCGGCACTAGAAATGGCATGAGTACTACAGCAAATGTGATGCAAAGTAATTTTGTAAACTTCATGTTTTTGACTTTCTTCTCGAGTCCCTTCCAATGTTTTTCTTCTATATTAAAGAGTTTATTTAAGATTTTGATTTACTGTTTTTATTTATAATAAATTTATTATATATAGCCTAGGATCTGAAATTGTAACTGAAAAAGTGTTACATTGTGCAATGAATGTGTGGATTCCTTCTCATTATAATTATCTAATCAACAAAACTAATTCAAAGATAACAAACCGGAAAGCAAAACATATAATGTAAATTATTTTTTATTTCTATTAGAATATATTTTTTGGTTAAAATACAATATTACTTTATGTGAATATTTAATATGAAAAGGAGATATAATAAATATGATAATATTTCCACATTTCATAGATTTTTTTAATATAAACACTAAATTATAATATCTAAATATATATATATATATATATATTTTTTGGCAAATATTCATGACGGAAAGTATAGCCAAAAGGGCTGTAAAATAATATAATTAATTAAAATATCTAACTGTTATAAGATTGAAAAATAATTCCACGTCAAAGCTGAATTTTGAAACCATTTATTTAAAAATGATCAATAAACATAATATATTTTTAGTTTAAATCTTAAGATACCCTTAATATTATTATATTTGTGATTTTTTAAAAAATTGGTAATCTATAATAAAATTTATATCCCTTCAATTCATTATTACTATCCTACTATATTAATTGAGAATTACAAATATAAAACTAACCTTAAAAGTATACAAATTTACATTCAAATGCCATTAGAAATATCTAATAAAGATTAATTAATTAATTTAATAAAGATAATAAAATAAAAAATTGTTAATCATCTAATCAAATAAAATATGTTGAGCATATATAAAATATATACTAGAAGTTTTAAATAAAAAGTTTTAAATAATAATAAGTTTCCAAAAAAAAAATATTTTTTCTCTCTAATTAATTATAAACGAAATTACTAATTAATTTTTAAACTATATAAACTAATCATAATTTTAAAAAGGGAGAATTGCACCAACACCCACTTTAGGTGAAAGTTTTTGGATCTAGACATACTTTGTGATGCTAGTATACTTTTCCTTTACTTCTTACAATTTTTTATTATTTTTGTGACTATTTTACTTTTGATCATTTCTTTAGAAACAAACTAAAATCATAAAACTGGGAAGTGTCTTTAAAAATGGTAACAACAACACCTCTGCGACCGATCCGACTGGAGTTCAACTCCACTAAGTCGCGTTACCCCGCGTAGTAGGGATTGACTATGAATCGGATCTTATCGATTCAATGATAACAAAAAAAAAGCATAAAACAATAATTTCTCTCTCTCTCTTCATCGATTTTTCCATTTTCTTTTGGGAAAAATGTCAAAAAAATCATTAACTTTCAAATTTGGGAAGAAAGAAGCATGAACTTTTGAAATGTCATTTAAATCCCAAACTTTCAGTTGACTTTTCAATAAAATAACTAAGTTTTATTGATCCGGCCATTTGAGACATGACATTAAATATCCATCTATACTAGTATTTTTGCAGCAGTTTTTGCTCAAAAATACTTTTTGGAAAGTTTTTACATTTCAAGCGTTGACTTTAATATTAGTTACCAAAACTTCAAAATTAATTATAAGTAAGATTTAAAAAAATAAGGAAATCTCTCTACCTCATTCAAACATAAGGAAATTATCTTGAATTAATTATATGATTCCCTTTCATTTTTATTTGAATTTATATTTAAATTATCTTGAATTATTCTATAATACATTTAGTTAATAAAAATTGTGGCCCAATCAAATACCCCATCATAGTATAAGTTTTTCCTGCATATGATGTAATACTAAATTTTTAAAACGGACATATATTACTCAATAGATGAATAAAAATACGGGTACAATATCTCACATCGTCAAAAAAAATTGGGCAATGGTTTAAAGTCATACTATAAAAGAGGCCAAAATGATTCTGAATACAAATGAGTAGAAACCTTGATTCATCAGGCATTCAAACTTTAAAAACTTTTATTTGGTTTATTCCGGTTCTTTATTTTAAAGATTTTTAAAAGGTTAAATATGAAAAATATTTAAAACTTTTAAAGAGTTAAATATGATAAATATTATATTGTAGATACACAATAAATATTAAAAATTAAGATGATATAGTGTGAGTTAAAATATCTCGGGACGGGGTTATATAGCGGGATGGGTTTTATCGATATTTATATAAATTAAAAAATATCATTAATTCGGTGTTACATGGGTAAAACATCATTTCATTATTTTGTTGACGCTGTCAGTCAGAAAATCGATATATCTAATTAAATTGATTAAATAAATATTATGTTAAAAATAAATTATATTGCAGTATTATATGATTTATTTAACAATTATTATATAATTTTATCATATTTAACCAACAAATATAATTTATAATTTAAATATTTTAGTTATAAATAATTTTGCTCCGCGGGATACCGCGGATCCTAATCTAGTTAAAATAATAATAATGGAGTTAACTTCCGTTAACACTTAAACGACCGTCGTTTTTTTTAAAAAGAAAACTTAGACAAAATAAAAACAAATATGGGATTCGAACCGGTTCCCTAAAAGATGTTTTCCATGTAGCCATATCCAGTTAAGCTACATTGATTAATTGACAAATAGAGAAACGCATATATTTATATTGTTAATACAAAATCTTTAAACTAAAAGCACTAAACCATTTCTTCGATTTACGGATACGGTTAGCTGGTTCTCGGCAACATTGGAACTTACTCAATATCGTTCTCTTTTTCTCTCGTCTATATACATACATATATATTTATATATATACAGACGAGAGAAAAAGAAAACGAGAGTGGAGGGAAAGAGCAAAACAATGAAACACTTCTTATTGTTATTTATCTTCTCTTGTTACAATTTTTCTCACGTAGATAACCTCTATATATAGTGGGAAGGAAAACATGATGACTCGTACATTTGTTAAAGACACAAAGATACGTATACGAGTGTTGTTGACAAATGGTGATTAAGTGTTTCATCACAAAGACATGTATTGCATATAATAATAAGTGTCACTGAGGTGGAAGACACATGTAGTGATGGATAATCACATTTATTTTATAACACTCCCCCATGAGTATCCATTACTAATAATGAGTTATGCACTGCCTCATTAAAAACTTTGTCACGGAAAACCCCTTTCGGATAAAAACCATAACGAGGAAAAAATAGTACAGTGACATAAACTCCCCCTGCAACAGAGAGTCATATTCTCTTCATAAGTTTTCTAGATGACTCATATCAATCATTCTCTTGATTCTTCTGATCTAGTCGATATATGACAAAGATTTTGAAAAGAGATAGGCCTTCCCCATTGACATTTTCCTTTAAGGTTGATATTCTGCGTGTTATTTACTGCCTCGTTAAAAACCTTGTCATGGAAAAATCCAGCAGGATAAAAACCATGATAAGGGAAAAATGAGAGCAGTCACGCGAATCATCATATTCTCCCCCTGGAAGTATCATCTTCAAAAGATGCATTTTGATCTCTGAAGATGCATTCTGAATGAGGTAGTCGGAAGCACCTTTATAAATAACTCTGCTACATTGTTACTTGAGTTGATGGACTGGCTATCAACTTTTTTGTCCTTCTTGAATTCTTGAGTGTAGGAGAAAAATTTTGGAGGAACATGTTTTCTCTTGTCGCCCTTGGTGTAACTTCCTGTAAATTGGGCAACATATCCAACGATGTCTTCAAACAATGTTGCTATAGTTACTATCTTGCTTGCTTCTTGCATATCTTCGGGCATAAATCTGAGCCATTACAAATTCTTGACATGCTTCATGAACCATAATAATTTTGGTATGCTTGAACAAGCGACGACCAAAGTCTGTCACTAAACTCCACGAAGTCGTTGATTTGTGATACATCTTTATATGTAACGATACAAATCTTCCATCTGCAAAACCAACTAAACCAAACTCAAGGGTTCCAAAATATAATAATCCCAAGTTAATCATACCTTTGCAATAGCAGATATGTTTTAACTCATATCAAAATCTACTCATAGGGAATGAGTCATATGCTGCAAAGAGATTAATAGTAAATGCTATGTACAATTCATAAAATATATAAATGCTCGTCAGCAATTTAGTATGGTCTTTCATGACCATGTATGTAGCCTACTTTGATGATGTTTAAATAATCATGTTTACGAGTTCTCGAGAACATAATTATGACATCATATATCTTTCGGAGTAAGCTCTTCAAGCATTCTGTGAGGCGTATTCCAAGTCATTCATATAGCATCTTTGTTTGATAATATAGGGTATTTTAACAAAACATGGCGTGACACACCATTTTGTTATATATCATTATACCCTTCTGATGCTTGGACCAATAGTCCAAAAATTACTAGTCTTTCATACGAGTTTAATATAGACTTAATTACCTCTTTATTGGCCAATATATATCTCTATACGCTCACAAGCAGAGATTTATGATCCTCATTAATCACATTGCGCGATAAAACATTTTTATTGTCGACATGTATGTCTTTGGTTCCATATTTCCCGTAATGACATGGTTAATCAAGATCTCTTTAATCATTATATAAATGATTTTATTCAAATACCTTATTTCGTTATTAACCATGTCAATCCGTTTTTCTGCTCCTCTTTTGAGAGTATAAACCTCTTTTTAATTTGCTCATTTTTTCGAGGATTTTATTTATCTTAGGAACCAAAGTAGTCTATCACATTTCTTATGTGTCATAGACTTAGTATATCATCCGTCAGAGATATATTTTTATTGGAGCATTTCTAGCTAGGATGTGAGATTTCTTGGAACTACAAGTTCATATTCATTTATGCGAGGCTCAATATGAAATTCCATCCATCAGCTTTTTGCATTTGATTTGCAATATATTTTTTGAATAGTGATCTATTGAACTTTTAAACTTTCAAGTTCATATTCATTATATTTATTTGTTCAATGATCTCAAACTATTCGATGATTCTCCCACAATGATCGAGAAGTTTATCATCTAACATGATGATATGAAAATCTTGCAATAAGCACATCTCTCATAAGATGGCTTTCACAATATTAGAGCGGAGACTCATCTCCCGCATCTATATATCTCATCCTCCATGGATGATATTTTTATGCGGTGTGGGGGAGCATTTTAAAATATATATCACACACCCATAAGATTCAAAATGAAAAATATTTGATCGCCACCCATGAATACATAACATGGGAGAAATCTTTCTTTAGAAATTGTTGGCCTCATATATAATATTGACTACATGCAAAACTGCATGTTCCATGTTTTGACATGGAGATTAAATCACCATGAACCGTTTTGCAATCTCTTGGGGTTGGGCTGCGAACGATTCATTACATCTCATTTCAAGATGAACATCACGTATGTTCCACTTTATCAAATTCAACATATATATGTGATAAACTATAGGATATGATTTCACCAAAAGTTATATCGTTCTGGGGTGTCAAACTCACCAAATTTTATCACTTATGTCGATGTGGGATTCTTTTAATTCTCTCCCTTGAGATGATAACTCTTGGAGTTCATTCATCTCGTACTGAATCCTACTTTAGGATCAACAAGATAACAAATTCGTTCATGTGTATTATCTTAGATCCTTATAAAAATGTCAGACTAGTATCATCCCCTCTCAATATGATGACTTTCAAGTCCATTCACTTTTGACCAAATCTAATGTTTTAGATCTGTTATATTGGGGGTCTAATTTAAGGGAGTATAAAGAAATCTACATCATATATATACAATGAGCTTGTTAATCGAAAAGGATGGTGAACGGGCCAACATTATATGATTCTGGAGACATAGTCTACCACATAATTAAGGAGGAGGTATACAACCATCGACTTCATAAATAATAAATTTAAATAAACTAACAGAAATTCATAAACGACTTCATAAAACAACTTTTGTTTCTCTAAACAAAATCTACTGGGATGGCTTGACCGATAACACAATGCTTGAAGCATTAGGTAAATTCATATTTACTATCATTTTGCCTTTTTTTTTTATGATGTAATCATAGACATGCGTATCTCCAATATGGTCAAACTTGTGATACCATATTTATATATAGCCTCAACATAATAATCTATTTCTTTTTATATAATATATTATGATTATTTTTTCCTTACATTTTAAGATAAATTTTGTTATATTTTTGATAAATTTATTATATTTAATATTATCTATTTATTTATTTATTGTTATATTGTTGATAAATTGTAATAGTACCCACATGATCATGTTCATATGGATTCAGAGCCGGCCCAAGTTAATTGGATGCCTAAAGCGGAAAAATATTTATTCACCATTAAACATAGTTAATTTTTTTATTGAAAAACATGCATTTGGAGGGTTCGAACTCAGCAACCTTGTATGTAAATGAAGGTGCTGACCACTGTACCACAACAACTTTTTGAAAAATGATGCCCATAAATTCTACTATATTATATGCTGCCTAAAGATTTTGCTTTACCTGCTTTAGCTATGGAGCAGTCCTGTATGGATTTGATGTGTTGTTGTACTTAAACCATTGTAACACCCATGAACCAGATTTTGGGTTTTAGGTAAAGTTGTCGATCAACACCTTATGCGAACAGGTTAATCAGTTCGATTTTAATTATCTGGTTTGCATGGTTGGTTAAGAGAAACCCTAAGACTCGAGTTTTAAGGAGATAACCCGACTTCCCAAGTCTTTTAGCCGCTTTTGACACGTTCCAAAGAGAAAAAGAGAAGAGAGAGAGTTTTCCAGTGAGTGTTCTTGAGTTTTCTGGAGATCCTTGTCTTTGTTGGTGAGTTTTCTTCCTGGAGAGTGTGGATCTAAAGCTAGGGACATGTGGGGAAGGTTGCTGTGGTGCTAGCTTCGTCGTTTGGGTTTAGATATCCCTGTTTTGCAAAAGTGAGTGCATGACCATGGTTTATCTAAGCTAAGATCTCTGTTTCTGTGACTTTGTGTGATGTGTGATTGATTTCTTTGGGTGTTTCTGTGTTTTTCGTGACCTTTATGGCTTTGATTTACTTCTAGGAATGCTTGGGACGCATGAAAAGTGTTTGGAGGCAAGATTTGGAGCTTCTGATCGTAGAGAATCGATGCTCAGCATTATTGGGCGACACCAGGAAGGCTTTGGCGAGTGTTGGACGACACCATGTAGGAAAACCTAAGACTCGAGTAAGTTGTGGCTTTGGTGAGCAATGGAGATGTGGGCTCATCTTGTATTAGCTTCAAGTCGGTTTTGGCTTTGCATAAGGAGAGATCTACGAATCCGGCGATAAAGCCACCGAAAACCGACCACTGAAGCTAATACAAGACGAGCCCAGATCTCCATTGCTCACCAAAGCCACAACCAACCAGAGAAAGAAAAAGACGCTTGAAGAGGCACAAAACCCAGATCCGCCAAAAGAACTACTTGGTCGATGCTTTCCTCAAGCAATCGAACCAAGATGCCTCCCATGGCCACCCACAAGCACCTCTCTAATGCCATGTGCCTGACTATCACTGGATCTACCAACTAGAGCATATCGGAGAGAAGGACTGCTGCTACTTCCAGAGAAAGACACGACGACGAGAAGGCCACTAAGAAAGAAAGAAGAAAGAGAGGGAGCCCTCTGTGGTGCCAGTAGGGCGAACCGGAGAGGCAAGCAGCGGCTTAGATCTAGGGTTATTTTTAAGAAAGAAGGAGGAGCGACTAGATACAAAAATTATTTTCTCTTAAGAAAATTTTATTAGTATTTTTTATATAATCATCATAAGTTACAATGATATAAGAAACATTACAGGGAATTAATATGATCCATGACATAATAATACAATTTCTATCATCATCATCGTTATTACATAATTTTTGTAGTCACCAGTAGTCACATAATAATTAATATCTTGAACTTCCACAAGAAGGATAAGGAATACCACAAAATCCTAAAGCAGCGTGAGCTTGCGGGGAGGTGACTAATTGCTTGAAAGCTGGGTTTTTAATGAAATCACAAAAACATGGTTGTTGTGCTTTTAGTTTCCTGCAGCACTCTGCTGACGGTGGAGTTCCAACAATTATTGTTGGTACACATCCTGTGATCTCAATTTCAGTGCAAGGCGGTTTCACGGAATTTTCAACCATAGATGATTTAATCGTGGCTAGAGATGACATGAGGACCACAACAAATGTGATGCATACTAGTGTTGTAAACTTCATTGTCTTCTTCTTTTCAGTAATTCCAATACTTTTTCTGTGTTTAAAGAGTGTACTTGGGATGTTTAGTTTATGTTTTTAGTAGTCAATTTGTAAATATATATATAGATGAGGAGGATCTGAAATGTGAGAGTGTGAATTGAATGTGTGAATTATGAGTATATTTCTAGTCAACAAAATAAATTAGAAAACATCAAAATAGATAAGCAATACCATATAATGTGAGTCAATTTGGATTTTTACTATAATAGTCTTTTTTGGGCTTAAATTTAGAATATTACCAAAAATAAAATTTTCTTTGGTGCATTCTTTCAAAATTCTTACCCTCTATTTACCCGTTTAAACTCAAGGAGTATGAATTTGGATCCCATTTGTTCAAGATGTTTCTAAGCAGATGAAACCATAGATCACATTCTCTTCTATTGTCCACAAGACAAACAAATATGGGAACATTCTAATATACCAATTAATCTGTTACTCTCTACGTCTTTTAATAGTGAACAATTCATTACCACCTTCTTGGAAATGCAATATACAGACGGTCTTCCTCCAAACACACAAATGATACCTTTCTCGCTACTTTGACATATTTGGAAGTCTCGAAACAATTATATATTCAATACTATTCGAGAAAAACCAATAAATGTTGTTCAGCGTGCAAAAGGAGACGTCGTGGATTGGCACAATCATAATCCTCATACAAGCCATCAACGATCTCAAATACACCAACACCCATGTACCTATTAGCAAAGACCGACACATCAATATTGAAATGTAATTATGATGCAGCTTATGATCATCACACTACACAAGCAAAAAGAGGCTGGGGTTCATTGATTCTTGGAACTGCATTATCTCAACTTGATGCTGAAGCAAAATCACTTTTAGCGGCCATACAACAAACATGGATAAGAGGAATTACCTCTGTTTGCTTTGAAGGAGACTTCTGAAGTATTAACAAAAATCTTAAACAATCAACACATTGATATTACAGTGAAGAATATTATTCGAGATATCATAAGCTGGGCCAACAAGTTTCATGAAATTCTGTCTGTTTTCACAAAGAGATGTTTGTTTTCAAGTGGGAACCGCATGATTTTCACTTGCCATATAAGGGTTTTAAGAATGCAAGGAAGAGGTCCGTCTGATTCGTGACGATGTGGATCAATGCGAGCGAGTATTGATATACAGTAGAAGGTACCTAAATAAATATATTGTTAACTGAAAAGGAAATCAGAACTCCATGACAGTAGATTTTAGTCGTTGATGGTCGTCAAATGGCCAACTGTAGTAAACTTACAACATTTTATTTTTCTTGTTTTTTTTTTTGGTGTAAATGTTAAGAATAGTAAACAACATATACCAAAAGGAGGTAGTGTTAGTAAGGACATGGCAGTGAGCCTAACTTGTTTCATCCCATAGTGATGGGATCATCTACCCTACGCTCTCTAGTCATTTGATGTTCTAACAAATTCAAAAATCGTTTATATTTTCATGAACGTATATTTGTATCACGCTGTAAATATTCTTTGTACCAAGGTTCTCAATCTGAAATCCTTTGTACCAAGGTTCTCAATCTATTACTAAAATGCGACATCAACAAAAGAAAAGTATATATCTCCATCATTAACAGAGAACATATCTAAGAAGACATCAAGTAATTTACATGACGAATCCTATCCAGGAAAAAAGAAGCAAGCAAACACAATAAGAAAGGTGGTCTTCTCCGGAAGCATACACATCTAAAAGTTTCTGAATGCTTACTGAGGCAACTCAAGATCAGGTCTCCGATCAAATGCATCACTAGTAGAATCATCTGGAAATGCGTCTGGATATGTAGCAAGAATCTTACTTTTGATGCTCCTAAAAGACAAGAAAAGGACTCATGAGCCACATACGAAGAATCTAAATGCTCTTAATTCAGAACTAACTGTAAAACGGATACAGCATCAGAAGAAGAAAGGGGAGCATACCTTAGTTTCAAGAAAATGTAATCGAGGTCTGCTTTCATTGATTTCAAAAGACGGGTGTTTCTAGCGAACTCCAACGATACATCAGCAAAGCAATTCTCTGCAAAGTCATTGTAGTGTGCAAGAACCGCATTGCTATCTTGTAGCCTCCCTAATCTACCAAAATTTGCACACAAGGATTCATCAATAACCATCATCACACAACATACTGAGTTCTTCATATAAACCAACTCAACAGAGAATTTAAAAAAAAAAAAAAAAAGATTATTCAAACATACATGAGATGCTGCAAATGTCTGAGTGAATTGAGATCTTCTGTCTTGACAAGAGTTTTAAATTCTTCAGATACTTCTTGTGAAGCTGCTCTTATGGACTCTTCCATCTCTTTAGTAACCTTTTAATTAGACAAGAGCAAAATTAATTACATTAGGTAATCAGTAATTAATATCTCTAATCAGCAGACAGACACAGAACTGAACAAGAGATTCCAAATTGCTCAATACATGCCTAACCAAACATTTCACAGATTGCATCAAAATTGTTTACAAAATCGAGTTTCTCTTATCACAGAGATTCAAAGTCTCAAGGAACCAAATCGAAATCATAGATCTCAAACGAATTCGAAAACTGTTCAACTCACAGAATCGGCTCTCACTTTTGTTGTACCCCAACGGACGATTATAGCTAGACTTCGAGATCCGGGGTTCAATCGGACTTCAACATTTTCGATTATCGAAGCTTTTTATTTTAACTGTTTTCTACGATTTGGTGTAGTGAGTGATGGGCCTCGTGATGGGCTAATGAGTCTGGTGCTGGGCTGGCTTTAAAATTTGTTAATATTTATGGTTTAACTATAATAAATCTTCCTCATATTTATGGTTATGTATGCTTGTAACAAGATAAATTTTTTATTTCACCATAAAGAAAAAAAGACTAGAACATAATAATAATCCTAGTCATTACATATTAATTATTTTTCTAGATATAGTGAGGTTTTCAACAAATAGGAAAAGGAATATTACAAGCTTTGTAGGTTTTGCGAGCATTTGGAGAATTAAAAAGAGCTTGTGACCACTCGCCTTTTATGAATTCACATAAACACGGTTTGTATTCTACCATT
This sequence comes from Camelina sativa, assembly GCF_000633955.1. NCBI lineage: Eukaryota > Viridiplantae > Streptophyta > Magnoliopsida > Brassicales > Brassicaceae > Camelina > Camelina sativa. Next base: position 8,918,884 of record NC_025693.1, read on the forward strand.
ACTTGACAGCAATGTGCGACTGGTTGGATTAAAGGATTGGTTAAGGGTAGTAAACATGGTACAATAACATTCATTACAACGCATATCAGTTTCTCTTCGATCGGATTCGGACCTTCAACTATTGTGGTGGCTCTGATCAACGTTGGAGACAGTTGGATTACTATCACCAGTACGAGCATTACCAATGTTGTAAACTTCATGTCTTGCAATTTTCTTTTTTTTTTTTTTTGTAAGAATATTGAGACTTGTTTCGGTTTTTTTAATTGCTGGCAAAACTGATTATATATAGATGGAAACGTAAATGCATATCATGTTTATGGGTGGCAATGTGGCATGCGTTGATTCTGTATAATAATTTATAAGATTACCTAAATAACTAGAAAATCAAAAGAATTAAATTGCTTTGGCACTCTATGGCCCTGATTGGTACAAGATTTTTAACATTTAAAAAAAAATTAAAGTCTTGGATATCATTTATTTGCCAATCATACTTTTTGACTTTTAACCTTTTTAAAGCTTTGTAAGTCACTTTTATTTTTTCCTTCTTTGTTTTCTCAGATTTTTTAAAATGTCAAAACCAGGCTTTAAAATTGAACAAATATAAAACTTTACTTTTTTCTCTCCAATTATACTTTAAAACTCTCCAAAAGTTTATATATAAATTTTTCATAAATTATTTTTACACATTAATTATTCTTATTTTTTCTCCTTTTTTAAGATCTATTTCAATAATTATTATTTTTATTTTCATCATCATCATTAATATCATCATTTTAATATATTTTAATAATAAAAGTAACAACTTCAGTTTTAAAGTGTTTGTTACCAATCAAATTCTAACAGTTAAAATTTCTACAGTCAAAGCATCTACATCCAAATTCTCTACAACTAAAATTTTAAAGTTAAAATCTTTACAGTTACCAATCGGGGCCTATATATAGTCAAATAACGTTTAATGCACATGATCTGATTTATGGAAATTCACTTTAAGATGTTATCTATAGGTTTAAATATGTTGTGCAAAAAGGATTTAAATGTTTCCGAGAATATAAATAAATTGATATATATATTTGATATTTGATTTTTAGTCTTTGGGATATTTTCTTTTGTACGTAATTTTAGAGGTATTTATGAAATAAATTATATATCCCTAAATCTTAAGGGAATTATTTAAAATGTCTCTTTTCATACTAGTTTCTAAATAAAATTATCCAAAATGCTTCCAAAGTTTTAAATATACTCAAATAAGTGTGTAACCTTATAAAAGCACACACAAACTATCTTTATAAGTGAACTTTTCTTTTATAAATATCCTATAAATACTGTGTAACTACTTTCTAAAAACCTTATAAAACATTGTAAAACCTTCTAAATTACATTGTAATTTTTTATAAGAACTTAATAAGACTTTGCAAAAACTTTGATCGATTCTCCAACTAACAGTTATCATCATTCAAGAGGTACATTCTAAATCTTATTGAAATTTATAAATTTTTCATAGATCGAGACTCCAAGTAGCAGTTTTTCATCAAGAAGTACCTTTTAAACCTTATAAAACTTTATAAACTCTTAAGATTTAATTAATGATATTTTTGAAAATAGACAGCTAAAAGGACTATTTTTGAAAAGAGAGAACTCAAAATAGCATTTTTAAAAAATTATCCTAAAACTCGAAAGCTTAGGTCTATTTGCTTCGAAACTTGGATTTTCTGCCAATTATTGAACAAGAATAATGGGTTTTATTCTTTTCATGTACATTAAAATCTACTCCCTCTGTTTCAAAATTATAAGTTTTTTTTTGGCTAAAAGCACAAAGATTAAAAAAACAATAAACATTGTATCATTTAACCAAATTCAACCGGTAGAAAAAAAATACTGCAGAATTTAAATAGTCAAAAATTATTAAATTAATATAAAAAGTATATAAGAACTTTTAAAAAATCTTATAAAATAGAATAAAAACAAAAAGCCTAAAAGATCTTATATATTAGAACAGAGGGAGTAATAGATATCCTGTCCAACAATCATCACATGTCTCAGACCTATTTGCTCCTTTTGCAAGAAGCGCTGTCCATACAAAGTAGCTAGCTCTCCAACTTTCTGGATCAATATCCTGTTCCACTTCTTTTATTGATGCTAAGGAGTTAAGTTGGATGGCCGAATTTTGTGAAATGGAGTTCTGATGCACATATATACAATGTTTTTAAGTCATGTTATGACATGTATAATGTGTCTGATATAAAATTGGCATCACAGGGGGAATAAGACTGTTAGTATAAAACTGTTAATATAAAATTGGGAACAATAGTGTGTATATATATATATATATATGCAAGTTAGGAAAATATGAAATTGTAAGCATGACGTAGATGAAGCCTTAAACAGCTAAGTTATGTACACATGATCAAACCTTAAAAAACCATCAAAAAGAGGAAATGATAGTTACTATTACAGTAGAGTTTAACTTAGAATCCAGGTATATAAAAGTAACCCGGCAAAGTAAACACTGCACCCACATATTATATTGTGTTCTCTCTACTATTACAAACCATTAAACATGAAAGAAAAAAAAATGTCCGAACAAATGGTTAAAAGCTTCAGATCACACGGAGCTCTGTCAGAAAGGCAGCGCATAGATCCAGGAAGAGAAACTGAGGACCATTAACTCTCTGGATATCCAGCAAGTACTTCTCTTCGCGAGCTTTGTATAGCTGTTTCAAAATCAAAAGCGAACTCAGAAAAGTGTAAAATATGTGACCACTGTTGTTTGAAAACAGTTAGTTCAAGTTTTAAGGATAGTTTTAGTGTCTGTCCTAGCTGGTTTAGTTTTGCTGAACCACTAGGAAAACAACCAAGTAACCTAAATACTATTGGGATATAACAACAGCTCGATTCTAAGAACTTAAAACCTTTGAACGGTTCATATTCCTTTAACAAACCGAACTGGGCTGTTGTTTTTCTTTCTCCTACGAATCTTGTAGTTACCTGAAGTTCAAATTTGATGACAGTGGGTGAACTCATGGCACAGTCATCCTCAATGATGCTGGATTCATCTCTGAAGTGCAGCTGATTGTTGACCATAGTATTCTGACCATCAGCAGAACCAGGAACCCATCGACATTTCATGTTGTAGTGCCCAATCTTCTTCCAACACACATTGAGTTCTTGAAGAGCTTTCAAAACTTCGTTCATGATTTCACGAGGATGCGCATGGGACTGTTCAAAATAGTATGGTAACAGATTGATTATCGATTTGGGTATGTAGAGGTAAAGAGTACTCATTCAAAACAAGATAACAAATTTTAAGATACCAAATTTCCAAATAACTTGATGTGTCTGGCAAGACGAAACATATAACTAAGGGGGGTGTATTCAACTTGATATTTTAAGTGATTTGTGTAAAAGTTACAAATCCTATGTTATTCAATCATGAATTTTAAAAACTCTCCTGAAATCTACTGTTATTGAACTGATGATTTAAAAATCTACTTTAAAATCCACTGTTATTCAAAACAGTTTGTGGATTTGGATTTTAATAAGTTTTAGGGATTCTGGAGGATTTGAGAGGATTTGTTTAGTTAAAAATACAGAAATCCAAATCTCATGGTTTTAGGTGGGATTTGAAAGAAATTTCCTATAAATCATATCAACTTCCCTAAAATCTATAGAAATTCCAAATTTACTAAATCCCATCAAATCCTCAAAATCATTGGATTTCATTCAACAAGTTTATGATGAGGAACAAACCTGAAGTCCAAGAGCCCATTTCCGGTCAACTGGGACCTGTGATCTTGCTCCCAACCCATAGTGGTCCACCTGTGCAGGAACCCAGTGGCCTACAGGTGAAGCAGCCGCTTCAGGTGTGCGCATAGGATTCGAACCACTGTCCTAGATGAGTCAAGTTGAAAAGGTGAAAATATTAGTAGAAAGCCACAGCAAGACCTTGGGGTTGACCAGCTGACTATATCATGTCATAAAAGAGTTAGGCTTTCTGTGGCCCTTTCAAGATTTAAATGTTTGAAAGCTATCCACTGGGAGAAAAGAGAAACACGTACTGTTGTCTCCTGAAACTCGGATTCAAGATAGCCACTTGGGACACGGAACCGGTTGTCCAATAACAGATAGTATGTAACAGTGGCCTGAGACAAGTAGGAAGTGGCATTTCAGTGACTACTGGAAACTAGTTTAATGGAACAAAAGATTACAGAATAGAAACTACATACATCGTTTTGTATTCTGTTGCGAAGAGATTCCATGACCTGGTTTCTGTCAAATCCCAAGTTAAGCACTTCTTGAATTATCTCCTCATTGATCTGGAAAATAAAGGAGAAGTTGTTACTATTACCGCAAGTGACTCTTTTAATTTCTAAATGGCGCTAAAACCAACCTTTTTAGCCTGCTCTACTGTATCTGGTGGAGAAACAGCAAGATAACGAGGAAGATGAGTCTGGAACCAACGGTGTTGGCGGATCTCAGGAATGGTGATTCGTTTCACTGGGTCAACTATAAGCATCCTTGGGATCAGGTCTCTAGCCTCAGATGATAAATGGCTTGGAAGAGTGTAAATCCCACCCTAAAGAGAAATTAACACCTTGGATTAGTTGCTTCACATAAATATGAATCCAATTGAGAAGGGTCTTTGAGCTGAATCAAAGTAAAATGTACAATACCTTTATTTTCTTGAAAAGGTTGGGAATGTTTTCATCATCAAATGGAAGAGTACCACACAACAGAGCATACAATATGACTCCGCAACTCCATACATCTACTTCAGGTCCAGCATATAATTTACCTGATATAACCTGCAACAAGTAGTAAGAAGAGGTGATTCAGATCAAAAGAAAGCGAAACGAGACATAGGTAATAAAGAGCTCGGTAACTCTACTAAGATGAATACCTCGGGAGCAGCGTAGTTGGGGCTTCCACAGCTTGTCTTTAGAAAATGACCATCCCGCATGACATTACTAAGACCAAAGTCTGCAATCTTAATGTTGCACCTCGAATCCAGTAGTAAATTCTCAGGCTTCAGATCTCTGTGGACAACCATATTACGATGGCAATACTCAACACCAGATATTATCTGCTCAGATACAAGTCAAAAGCTATCAACACTCAAAACTCATAGAAGACAATGTTACGCTACAAACACACTGGTTGTAGTAAGAGAAAACAAACCTGCTGGAAAAAGTTGCGAGCCTCATCCTCTTGTAATCTGCCTTTTTCTACAATATAATCAAAGAGTTCTCCGGACTTGACATACTCCATCACAACATAAATGTCACTTGGTGTCTCAATCACCTCATATTGCCGAATGATATGAGGATGCATAAACAATCTGAGAATTTTGATCTCCCTTCTCACTGTAAAAGAAGAAATATACATACATTAAGATAAAACGAAACAGATCAAACCGTTTAAAACCTCAAATATACATATCCTCTCTCATGCAATAGGAAGAGATATTAAATTATCAAAGGCAAAACTCATTTTGTTAAAGAAACCTCTCAAGCTACAACAACCTAACAGTACATTTTGTATACCTTTCTCTTCCATTTCCATGTTCTTGATCTTACGGCGATTGAGGATTTTAATAGCAACCTTGTGGCCAGTGACAACATGCTCAGCTATTTTCACCTTCCCAAAAGATCCAATTCCAAGAGTTTTACCAAGCTTGTAATTCGGTAAAATCGATTCCACTCCATTATTGCCAAATCTATTCGATGAATGATCCATTTCCTGCCCCACAAATTCCAACATAATAAAAAGCTAGTATTAAGAAGCTCAATTTCATTTCATCAAAACTAATTAATCTAAACCAAAACTGTAAGCTTGTAACAACAACATACACCGACATAAACTACTAGTAATGGTCAGGTGGTTTTACTCTGAAACCAAACCACAGACTTACAAAGCAAACACAAAATCAAAGGTAATTATTTGAGAATTAGCAGACCAATTTTGGGTTTAGAAGACGAAATTGATAAACTTTTAACAAACCCCAGAAAAAAAGTCAATTTACCTAAAAAAGCTTCTTAATTTCGCAAACCCTCTTCGAGCAGATCCCAGAATCAAAAAGCCCAGAGAACTTATTGAAACAAAGGGCGAAGCAATAGGGCAGAAACAAGAGGAGAATCTGATTTATAGAGAGAGAGAAGAGAGAGAGAGGGGAATCGTGGAGTAATTAATAATCAGAAGAAGAAGAAGTTCTTGGGGAACTCAGATTCCAAGTCGTATGTGACGCAGAGCTGAGTCAGGTACTTTGGTCCTTGATGGGGTGATCTCAGAGTAAAATTGGTAATGACGAAGAATCAAGAACCCAGATTAAACATTTATTGCAATTGCAAAAGCCCTTTAATTAGGGCCATTTCTGTTTTTCTTTGGAAAAAAATTAGTTTTCTGTTTTTTTCTTTTTGTTTTTTAGGTTTTTTTGATAATTTTCTAAGAGCATCTTGCAGCCCATATCACCAATTTTTTAATTCAAAACTAAGAAATTCTATTTTGGAATTGGGTTTTACTCCAATCCTACTTCATTTTTAAGTAAAAAGTAAAAATATCCAAATTGTAGTGTAAAATGAAATTAGAGGTTTCCAAATATAGAGAAAAAAAATAGAAATCTCTATTTTGGAGATGAAATTAGAGATGAATCAGAGTAAAATTGACTTCAAACTCTATTCTGAAGATGGAAATAGAGATGAGTTAGAGATGGTCTAATACATCAAACAAGAATTACATGAATAAATTATTTGATAATACCATATTTTTAGTTTTTACTATTTTTGAATATTTTGTATTCAAAATAAAATTAATAACATAAAAGAGACATTAAAACGAATAGAACTAATAAAAATTAGGGAGATTCTCGAAAATAGCACCAAAATAAGTTTTTTCCAAACTTAGCACAACATCTTTAAAATTCCAAAAATAGCATCAATTAATATTTTAAAATTAAACCCTAAATTCAAAATACTAAACCATACCCCTTAGAACTATACCCTAAATGTGAAATTGAGAACCCAAACATAAAAAAAAAAAAAAAAAAAAANAAATTATGTTTTTTACCAAAAAAAAAAAAAAAAAAAAAAAAAAATCTAAAAATTAATTTAAATATTTTAATGTGTGAAATAGTGCTATTTTTGGAAATTTAGGAATGTGTGCTATAGTTGTTTATAAAACTTGTTTTAATGCTATTTTAGGGTATTTCTCTAAAAGTTATAGGATATAAGTAAATAAAAATATATCGATGTAAAATATATATATCAGTAAAACAAAAATTATATAAATAAACTTTCAAAAAATGAAAAAAATTGATTAAAAGACATAGAAATGAATACTTTTTATCTTGTTATAGAAACATAGAAATGAATAGTTTCTATAAAAATAGACGAAAAAATCTTAAGTTATAGGTTTTCACGCTATTTCTCAATATGTGAACTCTATAAATTACGAAAAAATCTTAAGTTATGGGTTTTCGTGCTATTTCTATACGTGAGAATATACGACACCTAAAAAGATCAAAGAAACCTATAAGGCAAAAAGTACAGAAAAAAAACATCAAAAGTGAATTGAGAGTAGCTCGCCGAATACGCTATCCGATGACTAGACCTTAAACACGCCTAGAATCATTTGAGTTCGGCCTCAACCACCTTTATAAGGGTTCTACGAGCATCTTTCTCTCCCTTATAATTCGCCGAGTTTTAGCTAAGTCACGACTTGTTTATAATAGAGATTCATCATTAACTGCCTTGAGATCATCCACAATATATTTGTTAGAGTCGAGCATCAACAACTCATTCGTATGTGAAACATAAAATTAAGTCTCTTAGAAGGTGTTAATTAACTGAGTTGTGTCGCTTTTATTTTTTGTCTTTTATTATAGATTTTGGTCAAAACTTGTGAATTGTGTTATGCTGTTTTAAAGGCAAAATTCATATGGGTTACTTACTGCCGGCAAGAAAGAAAGATGGCTTGACTCCCTACTAGGTATAAAAAAAAGAATAGTGGTTTACCATAATCCACCGAAGTAGTTCATTGATAAGATTCATCAAGCATACTATCGCAAGAATAAGTCAAAGGCCACGTCAGCTGAGGAGTCAACGGAGCTTAAGTGATGGAAGACTCGAGAAGAAAGAGGGGGTTTGCGGTTAGACTTGTTTAGAGTATATTAGCTGTTGCAACGGCACTGTGAAGGGATTATGTTAATTCTGGGTTTGTGATTCTCTTGCGATGTGCTAGAGATCTTGAGTGATGTGCTCAAGAGTGATCTATGTTGATCACACTCTCTCAGTTTAACATTCCGTTATTCGTTTGTATCTCTCACTCTCTATTACATTTCTCAGAGCAAATCAATACAAGTATTATTCAGTTTCATTGTTAGATTTATCTAGAATCTATCATTGGTGCGGCGATACTGGGTTGTTGCAATCGCGATGACGGAGAAGAACGAATCAGAGATGGTGGAACCGGAGAACTTCTCCGATAGTCCGACGGAGAACCTTATGCAATTTTTGCGCGGTGGCTACTACCGACTGATTCAATCGAAGACGGAACATGAAGATAAGATTCACTCATTGGATGCGACGCTTCAATCGGTGCTCAGCGCCTTGTCGCGAGTTGAAACTCACTTGGGAAACGACCGGAGCAACCTGAATTCTCATCTCCACCACCACGGGTAACAAATTCCTCTGATCCTTATCCGCGTAGTCACGATGATCGGAATCTACCTTTGGAGAATAGATCTAGCCTATTGCGTAAGATAGATATGCCAGTTTTTGATGGATCTCAACCGTATGAATGGTTATCCAAAGTGGAACGTTTCTTTCGTGTTGGTCGTTACTCGGATTATGATAAGCTCGATATGGTGGCATTGAGCTTGGAGGGTGATGTTTTGAAGTGGTTCAATTGGGAGATGAACCGTAGGGAGTTTCGTTCTTGGGAGGACTTTAAGAGGAGGTTGTTCTTACGTTTTGCGGAGTCAATTGAAGCTGATCCAGGCAATAGACTATTTGCCATTAAACAAACTGGTACCGTAGCAGCTTATGTAACTGAGTTTGAGGATTTATCTGCTCAGGTGCCTGGTTTAGATGATTCCCATCTAGAAAAGATCTTTTACAATGGGTTGAAACAAGAGATGAAGGAAGTGATTAAAATGAAAGAACCTCAAGGGATTGATTATCAGAAGGCAGCAGTATTACGTATGGAGTCTAGTTCATTCTGTCAACTAATCAGTGAAAAAGAAAACAGACCCCCAGTTCACAACAAGCAGTTTATCTCTCGCCCACCTACTACTTATCAAACAACTAAGCCCTTATTGTTAACTGGTGGTGCAGCTCAGACAACTCAACAAACAAATGTGGTGAAACAGGGTAATCAACCACGACAACGCCATACATCAGAGGAGTTAGATGCGATGAGAAGCAAAGGCATTTGTTTTAAATGTAAGGGTCGATATTCTCGTGGTCATATCTGTCCTTTGAAGGAGCTACAAATAATGACTGTTGTTGATGGATTAGAATTGGAAGTGATGGTTGAGGAGTTGCAGATCGATGAAACAGGGGAGATAGTTCAGACTCCAGAAGTGAGATGCTTATCTCTTAACTCTTTTCTCGGTCTTCATTCTCCAAGGACAACAAAAATGGTAGGCCTTGTTGGCAAGTGTAAAGTAGTGGTACTGTTGGATTCAGGAGCTTCACACAATTTTATTACACCATCAATGGTTAGTAAAGCTAAACTGAAACCACAGGCAGCAGGAAGCTTAGAAGTGTTGTTGGAAATGGTACTTATGTGCATGGTTCTGGTATCTGCAAGAGAGTCCAATTCCAGTTAGGAGGAGAAATTTTTGACAGTGATTTTATATCACTCGAAGTGGGTGGAGTGGATGTAATTCTTGGAGTTCAGTGGTTAGAGACATTGGGAAAATGTGAAGTGGATTGGAAACTACAAGAATGGTCCTTCATGTATAAAGGTAGAAGAGTTACCTTGTGGGGAGATCCATCTTTACATAATCCACCGTTGTCAAGAAAGGTTCTTGAAGCCCCAGTTCAACAATGTCTACTACAGGATGCTACGACAGAATTAAGTTCTGCGCAAGTTTGTACTGTCAATATGAGTGTTGATCCAATTATAAACAGGATCATTGAGAAGTTTTCAACAGTATTTGCACTTCCTGTGGGATTACCACCAATTAGGGGTCAGGAGCATAGCATTAACCTCAAACCTGGAGTACAGTCTATTATTGTTCGTCCATACAGGTACCCGCATGCCACCAAAGAAGTGATGGAGAGCATGGTTGGTGAAATGCTAGCATCGGGTATTATTCGTATCAGTAATAGCCCATTCTCTAGCCCAGTGCTATTGGTTAAGAAGAAAGACTTGTCTTGGAGGTTTTGTGTTGATTACAGGGCATTGAATCGAGCAACTGTACCGGATAAATTTCCCATTCCAGTCATTGATCAACTTCTTGATGAGTTGAATGGTGCAGTAATTTTTTCGAAGATTGACTTGCGTTCAGGATATCATCAGATACGTATGAAGGAAAGTGACATCATGAAAACAGCTTTTCGTACTTTGGAAGGTCATTACGAGTTCTTAGTAATGCCTTTTGGCCTTACCAACGCGCCGGCTACCTTCCAGGCATTGATGAACAAGGTTTTCAAACCATATTTGCGAAAGTTTGTCGTTGTGTTTTTTGATGATATTTTGATATACAGTAGCAGTTTGGAGGAACACGCGAAACACGTGGGGATGGTTTTGCAATTACTACAAGACAATTTGCTGTTCGCAAATCAAAAGAAATGTTTGTTTGGTGCAGCTCGTGTTGAATATTTGGGACACATTATTTCAAAGGAGGGTGTTGCTACTGACACAGTGAAGACAGAAGCGATGTTACAATGGCCTATACCTTCTAATATCAAACAATTGAGAGGGTTTTTAGGTCTGACAGGATACTACAGAAAGTTTGTTAAGGACTATGGGGTAATTGCCAAGCCTCTAACGGAGTTGTTGAAGAAGGACAGTTTCCAATGGAATCCGATAGCAGAAGAAGCTTTTAACAGATTGAAGAAGGCAATGTCAACAGTACCAGTGTTGGGGTTACCTGATTTTGAAAAAACTTTTATTTTAGAGACGGATGCTTCCGGTACAGGAGTTGGGGCAGTTCTTATTCAGAATAAAAGACCGTTAGCTTACTTCAGTCATGGGTTGACAACGCGTGAACAGTTGAAACCCGCTTACGAGAGAGAACTGATGGCTATTGTGATGGCAGTGTTGAAATGGAAGCATTATTTGCTAGGAAGAAAATTTGAGGTTCACACGGATCAGCGAAGCTTGAAGTTTCTGTTGGAACAAAAGGAGGTTAATATGGAGTATCAACGTTGGCTGACTAAGCTGTTGGGTTTTGATATGGACATTGTTTACAAACCAGGTGTAGAGAACAAGGTGGCAGATGAATTGTCAAGGATTCCTCATCAGATGCAAGCTTCGTTAGTTGCACTCACGGTTCCTTGTGCGGTACAGTTACATGACCTTTATAAAGAAATTGATTCTGATGAAGCCATACAATCTGTACTAAAACAGGTGAGGTCTGGTACTGGTCCTTTGCATTATCACATAGTGGAGGGTAGACTCTGGTACAAGCGTCGTTTAGTGATTCCACGGTCCTCTAAATTTCGTTCTCTGATTATGCATGAGTTCCATGATAGCAAAATGGGTGGTCACGCAGGAATCTTGAAGACCCTTAAGCGGATTCAAGCTTTGTTTCAGTGGACTGGGATGTACAAGGATGTTAAAGAGTGTTCTACCTGTCAAACTCACAAATACTCGACTTTAGCCCCCGCTGGATTGTTGCAGCCATTACCCATTCCAAAAGCAATTTGGGAAGATGTTTCTTTGGATTTCATAGAGGGGTTGCCTACTTCGGGTGGTATCAATGTGATATTGGTTGTGGTGGATCGCCTAAGTAAAGCAGCTCATTTTTTGGGAATGAAACATCCATTCAAGGCACTCGACGTAGCTCAGAAGTTTATTTCGGAGGTAGTTAAGCTTCATGGGTTTCCATAGTCGATTGTGTCTGATAGGGACAGAGTGTTTGTGGGAAGTGTGTGGAAGGAGTTGTTTAGGTTGGCAGGCACTAAGCTCAAGTTTAGCACGGCGTATCATCCCCAAACCGACGGTCAGACGGAGGTCCTGAACCGTTGTCTGGAAACTTACTTACGCTGTTTCGCTTCAAGTCACCCTCGAACGTGGTTTAAATACTTAGCTTGGGCAGAGTATTCTTATAACACAGCTTATCACACTGCTATTAAGAGTACTCCGTTTAAGTTGGTATATGGCAGAGACCCACCGGCTCTGATTGGGTTTGAGCAAGGATCTACAAACGATTGGGAGTTGGAAGTTCAGCTAAGAGAACGGGACCTTATGTTGACTCATATCAGGGGTAATCTACAACGTGCTCAAGACTTAATGAAGAAGCAGGCTGATAAACATAGGCGTGATGTGGTATTTGCAGTAGGTGACTGGGTTTACCTCAAACTTCAACCTTACCGTCAAATGTCAGTGGTTAAACGTTCTTGTCAGAAGCTTGCAGCAAAGTACTTTGGACCATTTCAAGTCTTGGAACGCATTGGAGCAGTGGCTTATCGTTTACAACTACCTTCTACTGCAAAGATTCACAATGTATTTCATGTTTCTCAGCTTAAGGCAGTGATTGGAGATCATGAAAAGGTACAATACTCTGATCCTCCTGAACTGATAGAAGATGAGTTTTTATTCCCTGAGAAGATTGTGGATGTGCGCTTTACTGCTGAGGGAGCTCGGGAATTTTTGGTTCACTGGTTTGACAGACCTGCAGTGGAAGACTCGTGGATGTTATCGAAGGAGTTTGTTCAATTGTTTCCTCAGTTCACGCTTGAGGACAAGCTGTTTCTCCGGGGAGGGAGTATTGATAAGATTCATCAAGCATACTATCGCAAGAATAAGTCAAAGGCCACGTCAGCTGAGGAGTCAACGGAGCTTAAGTGATGGAAGACTCGAGAAGAAAGAGGGGGTTTGCGGTTAGACTTGTTTAGAGTATATTAGCTGTTGCAACGGCACTGTGAAGGGATTATGTTAATTCTGGGTTTGTGATTCTCTTGCGATGTGCTAGAGATCTTGAGTGATGTGCTCAAGAGTGATCTATGTTGATCACACTCTCTCAGTTTAACATTCCGTTATTCGTTTGTATCTCTCACTCTCTATTACATTTCTCAGAGCAAATCAATACAAGTATTATTCAGTTTCATTGTTAGATTTATCTAGAATCTATCATTCACGCAGACGGAGCATATTCACCCTCGCCTCTCATCCACTTCCGAATCCATCCGAAATAGCACGCTATAAAGACGGCCACGAAAACGAAGGCAAGAACTATTGCAACTTTGATCCAAGGCATAACATCACTCAAATCGTCCATTACAACACAACGATTTTGTTTAGTAAAATAGCACAATGTATCTTCAACTTTTGTTTATGGTCGTTTGTTTTTCGTGTTTAGTAAATTAGGTTTATATATACATTCGTTCTTCTATATATATATAAGTGCAATTTACATTCATCTGCAAAATATAAAGAAGATAGTTAACATTTACATTTTTCTTCTAGAGTTTTTACTTTTTTTATACAACTTTAGATATTGGTACTTAGGTTACTTACATGTTTTTTCCTTTCTTATGTCACCCACAAGGCCACAAATATCATCGTTATGAACTCAACTTCTTTCTCTCTTCTTCATTGTCTTAAACGACACATCTTTTGATAACAAATGAGACTCAACAAAACATAACAATCTATGCATCTCTCTATAATGCAAACTTTTTTGATCTGTCAGAACTCAACTAGAGGAGATTCTACTGAGTAGATTCATGAAACAGCTGAAGAGTGAAGAGTCAAAGTCTAGTACTTTATGGATTACAATTCCCTAAAACTTTTCTATGCACAATATTCTTTACTTCTCCAGTTACTTGAGTTCAGTAAGAGGGAATGGCTGCGAAGCGATACCCTTCAGCTCCTCTCCATGAATAGTACGCAATCCTGGTCTCGTAGAAACCTGTAGCCACAATTTTTGAAATGTGTCAAGGCCATGGAAAATCACTGGTTTATACTCACAGCTTACATGGGTAAAGAGAACAAACTTAAGAGACGATGATTTTCAACAAACAAAGAACACAATCTGTGTCTCTCTAGTTGATCCTAACCCAATCAATCTCCACATCAAACAACAGATTCCACAAGGCTTTCAAAATCAACCATCATGCATTAATCATTAACCAAAGAAGAGAAGATAGTTTCAACAGACAAAGAAGACAAGCAGAGTCTGTCTACTTGATCCAACTCACTCAGTTTTCACATCAAACAACAAATTACATAAGGGGTTTCGACTCAAACATCATGCACTCAGAGCTGGCAACAAACAAAGAAGACAATCTGTGTCTCTACTTGATTCTAACTCACTCCAACTCCACATTAAACAACAGACTCCACAAGGGCTTGCAAACCAAACAACAAGAGGAACTCAATAAGCGAAATTTGAATTTATAAATTCTTACCAGGGAGGAAAGTAAGGATCCCAAGAACAAGAAGAGCATAACCTTGAGAACTATCTCCTTCCATGTGACCAGTGAAGATGAAAAACGACAAAAGAAGAAGCAAACAACCAAGGAACAGAAGGAACACAGCTAATGCTATAGATTTCCACGGCACTCTATCAAAAGCTTTCGGTGTATAATCGAAACGAGGATCGAAGTCTCTCCTTCTACCAACACCATTTCCATAATCTTCATCATCTTCATCTCCTGGAAGCTCAGCATACCTTACATTTCTCCTCGACGCCATTTACTAAAATCAACACAGATCATTATCATTAACCATTTTAAGAAACTCCAAATACCACAGAGCCAAATCCTAAAAACTCAATTCCGCACATATGAATCATAAAACACCATAAACTCGCATCTGAATCTAAAAGGCCTAATAAAAAAAAGTCTAACTGAGATCAATCAAGAACCAAAATTCCCCACGCGAAATCAACACAGATCACCATCATTAACCATTTTAAGAAACTCCAACGAACACAGAACAAAATCATTGAAAACTCAATTCCACCATAATTTCGCATCTGAATCTATAATTCTAACCAAAACAAAGTCTAACTAAGATCAATCAAGAACCAAAATTCCCCACGCGAAATCAAACTGACTCCAAAATTAATCGACGGTAAGATTGATACAACCATGAAGGAGAGATACGGCGTGCCGTGAAACTCACCGGAGTATTGGTTACTTCGCCGGGAAGATAAATATTGAACTAAGGATTCAGATCTACTTTGACGAAGGAGTTTGCAGATATGTTCTTCACTTCTTCTTCTTCTTCTTCTTCTTCTTCTTCGTCTCTATCGTAACGACGCGTTTTGCGAGTAAAACAACAAGTTGTTTCTTAATTTACGCATTAAACCCTAATACTTTTATTAAATTATATATTTTACCCTATATTTATTTGTTATCAATTTTGAAACCTTAATCTTCCCAATCAAAGAGGAAAGCAGTTTTCATCAATGTCCTAATTGAAGTTCATCATTCCCAATTCGAATCAATTTTCGTAATAATCTGAGCTGAATTTACACAAAAAGATTTTATACCGACATCATTTACTCAAATTTTGTGGACTCTTAGCTCAAATTACCAACATCTATTTTTTTTTTCAACCATTGGACCACAGCAGACTGCCTATTAGCCAAATCCCTAAATTCATAGGAAACGGGATTTGATCCCTAATATGATGGTGTCTTGTGTATTAAGAACTTATTATTGACCACAACACTAAGTCAATGACATCTATTATGAATGGTAGTCCATGATAAATCAGTTTCAATGAATGTTTTTGAAGTTTATTTCGATAGGTTTGGTTGCTATAGAATTTATCATTTTGAGTCATCCAATTAACATCAGCGTAATTCAACAAATTTTTTTCTAAGATTACTCTTCTTTTTTTTTGGCTAGTGAACACTTTTTTTTCTTGTCAATGTTCTTATGAATATTGTGTTACAATTTGTAAATTTTTAAAGTTATGTTTTATGTTTTTCCTTCGGTCCTTAAAGACATCCATCATCTGAATCAAAACATATTGGGCTTGTTCGTTTGGCTGCCGCAGGTACCTGCGGCTGCGGCATACGCAGGTATGGTTGTTCGTTTACTTGCCGCAGGTACCTGCGTCATGACGCTGCGGCAAATGCTGCGACCTGCGTCTAATATTTTTAAACGTTGTTTCAATTCAGCGGTTAAAAACATAAACGCAGCTGCTGCTGCTGCCGCTGCCGCCAGCGTCAACCAAACGAACAAACCCATTGAATGGAAAAGATCTTTCATTTTTCAAGCAAACCAGTGAAGAATGTTTACATTTTTCTATGTATTTTGCTTTGTTTTTTTATATATGTGCTTGTTCATCCATTATATGTAATTAGTATTTGTTAGTGGAGATGTGTGTGCTTATTATTTCTTACATCTTGACTCGATAAGTTACCAATTACCATCCTACTCCACTGCATAATCGTCTTCATGCTTTATCATACTTGATATATTTGTATATTTATTAATTGGCATTTTCATTTTTGCTTATTGCATGTTTAGTTTGATATTGTCATCCTAACTTATGATTTGACCTTTCACCTTTGAGTGAACATCAATGTTCTAGTTAATCAAGCTTAAGCGCCTATTAAAAAATTATCTCTTATAGTTAAAGTCAAAATAAATTGTTTTATATAAAAAAGGCACACTTAAATATACTAAAAACAATCGTTACTATTAATTGAAAGGAAAAAAGCTCCTTATTTTTATTTTTTTAGTATAATTTTTTATCACTCTGAAACTAAACTAAGACTCTGATTGGTAACGGTTGTTACTTTTAGTTGTAGAAATTTTAACTTTAAAATTTTAGCTGTAAAAAATTTGGCTAGATATTTTGACTGTGGAAACTTTACCTGTTAAAATCTGATTGTTTACCAACAACTTTTAAAGCTGTAGCTGTTATTTTTTATGATTATTATTATTAAATAGTAATAATGAAATATATATTATGTCATAAATTAATTTATATCGCACTTTAATGACAAAATAAATTTTATTAATGATAAATTAAAAGTTTGAAAATATCATGATTAATTTATAATTTTTGATTGATTATTCTGGCAAATATCAATAGTGTTTTTAATTGTTTTGAATGTTTTTTTTCTACTGAGTAGTTATATGAGCAGTCAAAAATCCATTAACCACTAAACAATGCATTATTTGAATGTTATTCTATTATTAATGATGAATTTCAAAAACTCTTTTACAGTATTATAGTGATGACTAGATTATGACCCGCGGTGTAGCGCAGGATAAGTTTTTTTTTTGTTTTTTTGTTAATGTACTATTTTAATACTAGTTTTGCTAATGTACTCTTTTAGTGATTTTGTATATAACTTGTGGTATACCGCACAATAATTTTTGTTTAATATAATCTTAATTAAATCAGTTTGATTCGACATATTTTATATTGGTGTTGTTAAAATAGTAAAATAAGGATTTAACCCGTATTGAAGTATAATATTAATGATATTTTATTTTTTAGTACTATCAATTCAATCATGTATTGTCATATTAATGCAGAGTGATATTACGACACGAACTCCGGATATCAATGGATTCTCGAAGAACAAGTCGCAGCTTTGAGTTCTATTATCTTTGTATCAATGGATCAAAGAGTAAGAGAATTCGAAGACTTGGAACAAGAGAAACTTCTCTTTTATTAAAATTCTTAAAACAGCTCTCGTTCACGTTACAAGAAAA
Organism: Camelina sativa; assembly: GCF_000633955.1. NCBI lineage: Eukaryota > Viridiplantae > Streptophyta > Magnoliopsida > Brassicales > Brassicaceae > Camelina > Camelina sativa. The sequence goes on from NC_025693.1 coordinate 8,936,736, forward strand.
AGAGTACTTATATGCCTCCGCAAACACAAAACCCTCGTCGGAACTTGTCGAGCAAGCAACAACTACACCGACTTAAAAGAAACCCAATAATAAATAATAAAGCCCAACAAAACTAATGAAAATAATTATAGAGTAAAGTCCACTTAAAGAATAAGAAGATGTCGCTACATCACATATAAGCCGTCATGTATATAACTCGTTTGTGTTATTTTGAAAATTTAATATTTTTAAATATTCATAATTATAAACTTTTTATTAAGTTTAGATATATCAGTTACAAATTATAAACTTCTTAAAATTCTATAATTTACTATATACGGTAAATTTACTATATATGTATGTCGAACACACACTTTTTATATTAATTGAGTAATATATGTTTGTTTGAAGAAATTCAAATTACAATATATGCAGGAAAAAAGTACACATTTTTATTAACATTATGTATTATATGATGATTCACTATATTAAAATTTTAAAATAATAAAAAAGATGATAGGAGAATATTTTTTTTTAATATGGAATAAATCTTCTAAATATCTGTATTAATTATAGAACTAGGATATATCCCGTGCTTAAAGCACGGGTCAACATTTAAAAAAAAAATATAATATAATAATAAAAATTATTGTTTTTTAAAAAAATTATTTTGTTTGAGATAAGATTTATTTTTAGTTGTTATGTAAATCTTTTAGTCTATTTGAATACTAATTATTTCAAAATATTATAGTATTTTATTTTTGACGTATTATTACAGTTTTATATTGTTTATTTGTTGTATTTGCATCATTTTTTATGAAATATAAAATATTAATTTTAATATTATAATTGTGAGCAAATAAAAATTATTAATTTATTATCTATATAAATTTAGTTTTACCAACCCGCCAATGTGGAAATTAAACACACATTTTTATACATTGAGTAATATATCTTCGTTTTAAAAAACTCAAATCACAACATATGCAGAAAAAATATGCATTTTATTTATTATAAGTATTATATGAAAATTCCAAAACAATTGTAAATAAAATAAAATAAAGATGATAGGAGAATCATAATTTGAAATCTTAACAAAATCTTCAAATATAGTTATTAAAAATAATAGTATTGTATACTTGGATATAAAATTTTAGTTTTTAAAATGCTGATTGGTTTATATAATTTTTTTAAAAATAATTAGTAATTTCGTCCATAATTTATTAGAGATAGAAAATATTTTTTTATAGATTTTTTAATATTTGATCTGTGAGTGTTTTTTATTTTTAATTAATTATATTTATTTAAATTAGTTAATTAAACTTAATTAATTTTTTTAATGGCAATTGAATGTAATTTTTTACACATTTTAAGGTTAGTTTCATATTTGTACTTCTCAATTAATATAGTAGGATATTATATATAATTTAATTCTGTAATAATTTAAGGTGAATCATCATATAATAATTTAATTCTGTTTGATTATAAGGATAGTAGAGAGAACTAACTAAACGTGTTTGGATATGAATATAAGGATTAAATGATATTTAATGATAAATATATCCACAAATATATTTTTAAGTAAAAAGTGCTGCAAAAATATTAATATAGATGATGAGATAAGAAAATTTATCATTGAAATGGATTTTAAAAGAAAAAGAAAAAATAAGAATAATTAATTTATAAAAATAAAATATGTAAAAAGTATATATATATTTTTGGAGAGCTTTTTAATATAAAAGAGAGAAAAAAAATTCGCTTTAAGAAAAATGAAAAATCAAGAAAGAGAAAAAGAAAATGTAGTTTTTAAAGCTTGAAAAATATTAAAAATAAAAAAAGTGTGATTGACATAAAAAAAAAAGAATAGCTGTCAAGGCTTTTAAACTCTTGAAACTGTACTAGCAATCAAGAGTAAAAGCTGAAATGAATTCAAACACAAACCATTGAAACCAAACCAAAATGCATTAAACCGAAAATCTTCCTTATGTATGAAGAAACGAAAAACCCCAAACCGACAAATTATTCCCAGATACCTCAGCTATTTATTGTGGAGACTCTGATTACTATCATCTGCTATATAAGATTACTAGTATTAGACCCGTACTTTGTACGGGAAAAATATAGCTTCAAAGATTAATATGAGAAAAATCTAAACCTAGCCTGAAAAAATCACACAACATATAACTTGATACCTTATACAGAAGACTAATCCTCTAATCACTTTTCCATCTCCACGGCTACACCATTGTGCATGTATGGATGAAGCGGGTAATCGTCCACCTTCAAGAGATAAACATAATAAGATGAGATGAGAAAGATAGTTATAGCTAGAAACGTACCTAGAGTCAAAGACATAGTATAGCAAAGTCAAATCTATATATATATTTAATCGTTACACATATATTATACGAAAAATATTGTAGTACAAATGACAATAGTCAAATTTATATTACCATGATCAGATATTTCAAGTAAACATTTGAATAACATACAGAATTGATTACTTTACCAAAGTCACTAACTCTCGTTAGTTTTCATTCTTGTATCGCTTGCCATATGAAAAATAAGTTTGCGTGAGTTTGCTACCACACAAAAGTTTGAGCTTTTCCTAGTTGCTTCAGATTGCTTACGATGTCGTCTTCATTCTATACCTTGATATGAGGTAACAATCCATGATATCTTCTATGAAAATTTGAAAGGGCTGAGTGAGGATCAATTATTGATTCAAGAAGAGAAGACAATTATGAAAATAAGTTGGGTGAAGCTTTTGAACAAAAAAAAAAGGTGGGGCGGAAAGAAGAACAACAAAGATGGCCTCGGTGATTTATTGGATTTTTTATGGTTCTGTAATATTTGAATGATTTTAGACTAAAATTTTTAGTCAACTTAAGTTAAGAAAATTTAGGTTTTTTTTTTTTTTTTTTCTTTTTGCTTTTTGAATTTATAATTTTGTTGTATTATTTTAAAATTATTTTTAATATAAAACAAAATCTATGTGGCAGATTTTTATTTGATAGGTGACTTGTGCTTTATATGATAAAGGATAAGCTGTAATTAGGAAACTATCATCTTTAGTTCTTTACTAACTTAGTAATTAGTCAATTAATCTTCCTTTTTATTTTTATTTTTATTTTGTTGGTGTTATCGGTGTCTCTGACCCGGATCCGATATTTTCGGGTAATCTAAAAATTTCACTTTTAATCTTCTTCCTGGGTTCTTCTTCGTCTTCTCCCTTTTTGGTTTCTCGGGAAGATTCTTCCCTTTTCTCTCTCTCTCTCTCTCTCTCTCTCTCTCAGACAACAACAAAAAAAATCAGAAAAACAAAAAAAGGGAATTGCCCTTTATCATGCTTCCTCGTTTCAGGTACAATTAGATTCATCGATTTTGATCTCTTTATAGGCTAAAGATTCGTGTTTAGATTCTCTACATTGTTGTTGATCATTCATGATCCTTGTTTTTACCATCTCGTTCGGATCTGTTCTGATTCATCAACGGATCGATCTATGATCTTAGCAGATTCGTAAAGTTTAAGTCTTTTTCTTTCTTTCTAAGCGATGTAATGTAATGTAATGCATGCGGTATGTTGTTTTGTTAGTGTTGTCCTGATTGTTATTTGAATAAAGTTTTTTTTTTTTTTTTTTCTCCATTTGATTCAACGCTTTTTTCTTGATCGATGTTGACGTTTTCAACTCATATTTTATTTATGTTTAAAAATGTTCTTATATGAAAGCTGAAAGTGATTGAATTTTACCAATTAGTGTATTGCCATGAACATATCTAAAAGCTCGTGCAGGGGCATACACAATACAATGTTAGGCTTGCAGCAATCACTTTGGCTCATATTAGATTTCTCAGTTTAGCATAGTTTAATAATTTGATGTGTTGTTGTTACATGTTTCTTGTGCCCCACTAAGTCATTTATTTGATTTTGTCTTGTGACACTTTTTGAGCTGGCTACATTATTTTATAATTTTGAGAGATCTTTGTACTGACTTGGTTGTTGATTCTTCAACACTGGATATACCTGTACATAAAGAAAAAAACAAGATTCAGGGCACTGACTTGGTCCCAATGTTAGTAATAAGACAGAAAGAAACAACTAGTTTCTGTATGTTGCAGATTTGTTCAAAGATATTGGTCTTTTAGTTGAGTTTTCTTCTTTTTTCACCCATTTCATTTTTGCTCTGAACAGGATCTAAATAAAATTATAGAAAAATGGGTGGATGTGTGTCAACCCATTCGAGAGCCATTAGGCCTCGGAGGAAAGGTCGTCGCAGATCTTCAAAACACTTTTCTAAAGTGTCTGATATTGTTCCTCATGCAAATGTAAGAAGGCCCAGTGACGTTGGGAGTCGAGTTTCTTTTGGTGAGTCTTTCTCTCCCGGCTAACTTAATCGTCCACTGGTTGATCAAAATTTATGGATAATCATATTCTACTGTCATAGATTTTTACATGTAGAATATGTTATGTTGCAGCTCTCTCGCAAGATGATGCATGGTTTGACTCTGTCAGTGTTCTTGATTCGGATGAGGATGAGGACTTCATCAGCCTACCTGAAGGTAAATGTCAATCTACATTGTTTTCAGTATTGATGGAGGAGCAGTTTTGGAAAATGTCATATGGATCTGTATATCTTTTACCATCTCTCTCCTGCAGAAAACGCACCATCAGCACCACCATCAGTGGGGGGTGCGACGGGTAATATCCCAAATGGTCAGGTAGTTCAATTCGAATCTTCGTCGTGCATTGTGGATGGGAAAGGAAAGTATGAAGAATACCATGAGACTTACTTGAAGATAGATGGGAGTAAGACCGAGAAGTTTGTGACCAAAGGGATGTACAAGGATCCTAGTGGTCTCTCTGTCCTCACTGGAAACAACAAGAAGAAAAATTTAATGGATCATGCAAGCTTTAAAGGCTTGAAGGAACAGAAACGGAACTCTCAAGAGAAAACCCTGAGAACCAGCCTGAGCCGTTTGATGCCGACAGTTAGTTTTAATGACAAGACTCTAAACTCGCCCACATCTCAGAAACGAAAATCCGCTGTTTATCGGCTTTCATTCAAGAGGAGATCGTGCGATGGTGAGGAAGTTACTGAGCATCGTAAGTTGTTGTACCGTCCGAAAGCGGGTTTCACTGTTCCTTCGTCTGCCAAGGAGAAGCAGTCCAGCGGTAGTTGGTGCGAGATACCGCCTTCAACTTTTAAACTCCGTGGAGAAACCTATTTCAAGTACACCTTTCAACACACTGTTTCATGTATCTTTTACTAGAAACTGCTTTGTCTGTAACTATTGAAGAATGATGCTTGCAGAGACAAGAAGAAATCCCCCGCTCCAAATCAGTGTCCGTACACTCCTATTGGTGTTGACTTGTTTGTCTGTCCAAGGAAGATTGATCATATCGCTCAACACATCGAGCTTCCAAACATCAAATCCGAGGCAAAGCTCCCAGCTCTTCTCATTGTCAACATTCAGGTAACAACCACCCAACATTAACATCTTTACTTAACTTCATATGAAGTGTATAGATAGCGTTTGGTATATCCATATGTGTAAATGATCCTGACCTTTGTGACTCACTGGCAGTTACCAACTTATCCTGCTGCAATGTTCCTTGGAGACAGTGATGGGGAAGGCATGAGCATTGTACTCTACTTTAAATTACGAGATAATTACGAAAAAGAAACCTCTCAACAATATCAGGAGAGCATCAAGGTAGCTTATAAAGCCATTCCTTTTTACATTTCTCACATTCCCGTGATTGATCTGAATGCTTACCAGGTTCTTTTTGTTTTTGGTTTTTGAAAAAACAGAAACTTGTCAATGATGAGATGGAGAAGGTAAAAGGGTTTGCTAAAGACAGCAATGTTGCTTTCCGTGAAAGGCTTAAGATAGTTGCTGGACTTGTTAACCCTGAAGATCTAGCTCTAAGCTCGACAGAGAAGAAGCTTGTTCAGGCTTACAATGAAAAACCTGTCCTCTCTCGTCCGCAACACAACTTCTTTAAGGTTCTAACAACATCACTAACTCTTAAACTCGAAAAGAAATTGTCTTTAGCGCCTCATTAACGATTGCTTTTACCTTCACTGCAGGGTCCAAACTACTTTGAGATTGATTTGGATGTGCATCGATTCAGCTACATATCGAGGAAAGGACTTGAAGCATTCAGAGATCGATTGAAAAACGGAACTCTTGATCTCGGGTTAACCATCCAGGTATAACTTGATACAAATACTATGTAAACCATGATCATTTGTTCTCGAAGAAGTGTGAGTAGATAAAAGATTAAAACTTTCATTCTTACAAATTGGAAACATGAAACAGGCTCAAAAGCCAGAGGAGTTGCCGGAACAAGTGTTATGCTGTATGAGGCTAAGCAAGATTGACTTCGTTGACCATGGTCAGATCCCTATGCTTTTAATCCCGGAGGATGGGGAAACTCAAGTGTAAAAAACCTCATCATCTATCCTCCTCAACCTTTGGATGAATAAACCAAACTGGAAGATAAAAAGCATACCAAAAAATTTCCATCTCTGACATTATTAATCAAAAATGTTGTATATTTTATATATTATGTACATCTATCTATCTAAATATATATATATTTTATTATAACTTATATAACGGTCATAAAATGCAAAAACTCATGAAGTCATCTTCTTGAGTTTGCCCTTTGTTGTAACTTTTCACTTTGTTGTTACCTCAACTTATGTTATGTGTTATTTTATGAAATGTGCCGAAATTTCTATTGTGCCCATATATTCAGTTTGATATAAAATTCTTTACAGCTTTTTTAAACTGGCCTATACTGTATTCCTCTATAAGATTTAAATTGTATTTGGGTCAAAATTGAAAGAAGAAATAAATATAGGGATCAAAGTATAAAAAGAAAAAAGAAGAAGAGGGCAAACTCAAGATGATAGATGACATGTATATAAAGAGTAAGAACCCTAGAAGAGAGAAGCAAAGTGAGTGCCTGAGGCCGAGCGCTTCCCTCTTTAGTGAGGGGTGGCGTGGTATACCACGAGAAGGGATTTATTTTGTGGCGCACCCTGTTTTGGGTGCGTAGGCGCATATCAACTCAATCTTAGGGGGCCTTCCTCTTGCTTTGCTGTTTCCTTTAAGCCTTAGGCTGTCAAAGCTAGAGTTGTTTCTGCCCTACATTTTTGTGTTTTTTTGAGTTCTTGGATCTTGTAGATTTGTTTTCTTCTGTTCATGTTATTATTAGTCTTTTGAAGTTTATGATTAGTTAGATTCTTTCATAGATAGTCCAAATTTAATTGGAAACAAGTTCTCAGATTGTTGTCTGGATCTACGATTTGGTCTCATAGTTCCGTAGACAATAAGGGATCAGAATAATCGGACAACAAATTCATGTATTTTCAAGTTATGTTTCTGTGTTTTGTTGTTGTTTCTGGTCAGTTTTGTGTTTACCGGTTTGCCGTTCGGACCACTCATCTGCAGATTTCACAATCTTAACTGTAAATCAGGTCTTACAATTGTGTATTTCACCTGTTCGTGTTACTGTTTTGATATTGATCATTGCAGTCCGTATAAATATCTAGTGAAGAAGATATTAATGTATAACAAGAACATAACAAACAATTTTAAAACGGTAAAGAATCACATATAGTTGTTATCACTGTAGATTAATCCACATTATTGATCTAATTAATCAGAAAACACAGTAATCTCTGGTCATTACAGTTCAAGCCATCTCAAAAAAAATTGACAATAGTTGTGGACCTTGCTGTTGGACGTACATAAAACAAAAGGAAGATGAAACGAGTAGATGGAACCCACGAGTCGAGCATGTAACCATAAAAGTTGTAGAGACAAATCAAGTTTTGTTGTGATGTGGATTGTTGACAAGCTAGCCCCTGAAGAGGAGAATAATTGAAACTTTTGTTGAAGGTGGATTAGTTAGCCTGTCCTAAGTTGTAGTTTACATGTCTCTCAGCAAAACTCAATTTGTCAACCAAAGTGAAATGATGTGAGCTAAAAAAAAAAGTATATTTGCAACATTACATAGATATTTAGTACAGTAACATGAATGATATCATAGGTCTGGCTCTCACATTTTCATCTCGGAAAAATAAGTTGATGAGACAGCCAAACCCTCATGGTCATATGTGCGGACTAGTCTCTGTCTTGAGGTGGGCGATTCAAGCCAGCAGAATTCTAAGTGAAAAGACTTTAACTCAGCAACACTCTTTGCTACGTCGCAAGGACATCCCATGTACATACCTCCTGGTAACAGAGTCATTTGGTATCCTTCCGCGAATGTAACTACGTTTTTAGTCAGTTCCCCGTCCCAGTGTACGTTAGTTGTCACTTTTTTCGCATCCGATGTCGACGAGATATCCTGATTAACATCATCAAAACTTGTGAAGGTCAATAACATCTCATCTAATATAAACAAAGGATGATAAAAGGCTATGTTGGAGTGTAGAACAATATTGTATACCTGGACCACATGACCTTTGTCATTCATTTCAAGAACAGCAACAATATCGGCTTCAGATAGTGTTGCTCCATAGACACCACTTCGTTTAGTTACTGAACGACCTTTCCAAGTACCAAGAAATGGGGTAATCCGATCTGCATCCTCCTGCAACAAAAGGAGAACATATACTGATCATGAAAGGACTCTATTGTGCTTTATGTGCTGGATCGATAACAAATCTGTCAACAAATTTACCTGAGAGTTATCGAGGACTGGATGAGTGAGATTATTTAGCCCTCTTTCCTCAAGGAAAACAATAAGCATTTCAAGAACACCTTTGGGATCCATGATGTGAAATGCTCTAGCCCTTCTATCCATCTTTGTAGAATACAAGCAGTTTTCACATACTAAAGCAGGACGCCGAGATGGAAGTTTAAGATTTCTGAAATTACAAGTTTATTATTACAGTCTACACTCATGCTTCATGGAGAGTATAAAATGTTTCTATAGAAGAAGGGAACCAATAGGCGTGAGAAACTAACCTTGGTGATTCTTCTCCAGTGTCATCTTCCCCGAGAACGCCTTGTCTTAACGTTGTATCCAACATTCCAGCGGTTTGATACCTCAGTGCAAACGCTCTCTCCTTGGGGAAAAATCCAATCTGCAGACTACTGATGATGGATATCAAGATAGTCCTCAAATCCTCAAGATAGAGACAAACCATATACTGATACTAAGTATCTAGATTGAGAGATCACAGAATTTTCTCACCTGCTGATATTTGTCCACGGTAAACATATTGGTTTCTTTAATTTTGTATTCTACCCATTCCGCTTCCTCCTCGTCCTCTTCGGAAACTGAAGTAGCTGATGTAGGCTGCTTTATATATAACCTAAACAATACAAACACAAGACAAGTTAGGAACTGATTGTGCAGAGCGAAAACCATTGTCTCTAGGATACTATAATATACAAGAAAGAAACTTCAGAGTTGCTCCAAATTCAGAGAAATAATATCATAGATCATCAACATATATGGATAAACTTTGTGTGAACATACAATTTCTTAGACACCATTTAAAATTCAGAAACTTTCTATAGTACAAACACAATGCAGATTAGAAAAATTATTTCTTAACTGTAAAAACCCCAGACAAAAGTATACAAGTAAAAACTTCATAATTGATCCAAATTCATAGAATAACACCATGTAACATCAAACATATATGTATTAACTTTGTGAGGACATATACAATTCCTAAGATATCATTAGAATTTCAGACCCTTTCTTCCATTCTATTGAGTCCAAAGATGATTGAATCCTTAAAATTACAAACCTTTCATATAAATCCATCAAAACAACTTCTTACCATCAAAGCATAAAACTACGAATCAATCAAATTTGCTCTAAATTCATAAAATAACTACTCAGACCATTAAAAGTTCAGAACTTTATATAGTTTCAAAGTTAAAATTCCCCTCCAAATCGATTCCAATGATAATTGAATCCCTAAATTACGGACCTTTCATGTCCATCAAACTCAGATAATTAATTAAGAAGGAAGCAAAAGAGTAATCAATCATACGATTGGTTAAGGCTAAGGAGCTCATCTTCTCCATAAGAACTAGCTGAAAGACGCGTATCAATCTTATGCAACAAGGTACCATTACCATCAAATTGCTGCAAAACCAAAAAAAAAAAAAAAAAAAAAA